>NW_027316389.1:38668855-38781355 GCF_026437365.1 Eucyclogobius newberryi | reverse complement strand
TCCCCCGTGCTCATGCCACTCCCCCGTGCACATGCCACTCCCCCGTGCTCATGCCACTCCCCCGTGCTCATGCCACTCCCCCGTGCTCATGCCACTCCCCCGTGAAAATGCCACTCCCCCGTGCACATGCCACTCCCCCGTGCTCATGCCACTCCCCCGTACTCATGCCACTCCCCTGTGCACATGCCACTCCCCCGTGCACATGCCACTCCCCCGTGAAAATGCCACTCCCCATGCTCATGCCACTCCCCCGTGCTCATGCCACTCCCCCGTGCACATGCCACTCCCCCGTGAAAATGCCACTCCCCGTGCTCATGCCACTCCCCCGTGCTCATGCCACTCCCCCGTGGAAATGCCACTCCCCGTGAAAATGCCACTCCCCGTACTCATGCCACTCCCCCGTGCACATGCCACTCCCCCGTGAAAATGCCACTCCCCCGTGCTCATGCCACTCCCCCGTGCACATGCCACTCCCCCGTGCTCATGCCACTCCCCCGTGCTCATGCCACTCCCCCGTGAAAATGCCACTCCCCGTGCACATGCCACTCCCCCGTGTGGACTGATACAACACACACGTACGTTTGTTTATTAGCGCGATGGATCACATCACATCTCTCGTCTCCCGTAGATTTCTGTCCACTTCTGCGTCAGCTCGAACTGTCTTTCTCCGTCTTCATTTTGTCCCGTACACTGAGGGAACTATAATATAATGTAATATTATTATGATAGATCCATGCGCTTAGGCACACGGAAACGTGAGCACGAACCGCACGCGGCTGCAGGTGAGCGATAGGTGCGTTTTATGATTGATACGTGGCAGGACAAATGATTTATCCACGCCACGAGGAAATATGATAAAAAATTTGCTGAAAAAAATCGTCCATACCACCTTTAAGTTTTAACTCAAAACTCAAACTTTCAATATTTTAATCAAATATTAAACAGGAAACTAAACATCCCCTACGAACATTTCTAAAAGAAAATCCAAAAATGAAGCTCGCTCTATCCATTTTTTAGATTTATATCCCCATTATTATTTTTGCATCCTGGCTTGGTCCTAGTTCAACCCTGTTATGGACCTGGTTTGGATCTGGTTGAACCTGATAGATATTTTATTGTGGCAATCAAAAATAAAAAATCGATTTATTTTTGTAAGGCAATAATTGATGTGAAAAGTTTGAGAAGCTACAGAGCCTTTAAAAGTGTGGAACAAATATTGTACATTGCAGAATGGAAGTGGAATATAATGGAATTTCACTGGAGAACCTAAGATTAACCTCAGAATGTCAGAACATTTTATTTTTCCTTCTCCTGTAATAGAAAAGCGAACCATAATTGACTATTGTCTGATTGTTATGAAAGACTAAAAGGAATTAGCCTTTACATCTGTCTCAGTTAATCACTGAAAATGTGGCTTGACTTTGCCTCCATTCCAGAAGTTTGAACATTCTGCATCTTAAATTTGGAGAAGAAAGTTGAAAGACAGTTGGTTTATTACATTTCAATACAATCAAAGCTTAGACAAAGTGGCCGTCACTCAAGCATCTCGGTGCCGTCTTGTTATCCCACACCAAAGCAAATAGGCCCGCTGCGTCTGAAAAGCTGGAGAAGCCGGGTTTGACGAGTGTGTCAGCGACTGGCCCGGAGCTCACCGCCTGACCCACCCCATCACCGGCCCGTCACAGCCAACAAATCCAAAAACAAAAGACGCCGCGACTCATTTGAATAAGGATAATGTCATAATAGCGACAGGTTAAGAAGTGCACGAGGACGGCCGCCTGCAGGAGACTCGGAGCAGGAGCAGGAGGGTCAGCGTGGTTCGGAGGTCGGGGCTTTTGGCCTGGGGTTCGGCTGTGGTCCCGCCTTGGCTGTCACGGGGCGTCATGTGCCAGAGAGGGAAGAGCGCCGAGGGTTAAACTGATTAGAATGGCGGTGTGTTCTGGAGGAGCGGCGGCCCGTTTGACAAAAGTGCTGTATTTCTGCATCTGCCACCTCTTCTTCAAACGTACAAAAGTCAGTTTGAGATCGCTGACACTTGCTTTTCTTACGTGTGCAACAGTTCAACTCTCTTGCTCCAGGAATTGTCCAAATTAATGATGTGTATTTTGAGGTCGTGACAGAAGTTCAACTGGTTTAAGTGGGACGGACCAAGAGGACGAGAGACAATGTGTTCTTTTTTTCATTTTTTTTCACTTAATCGTTGTAGATACTTTGGAGAACTTTTGAAGAATCCATCCAAAATCCCAACAACAGTCACTGGTACGATATAACTGACCAAGAACAAACAAATATTGACTCTTGCAATGTTGTCGCACCTTTAAATAACGTTTGACCATTCTCCAGAGCCACGTTTTCTAAATGTGTAATGACATAAAGTTTGTTTGTGTCTATACATTTATCTTTGCATTTTTCTAATCAATCCATACCATTTCACCTCGGCATGTCGGATGTGAATAGTTAGATAAAGATAAATAACTATTAAAGATATACTTGTAGCGTATGGACAGTAAACTCGCCATAACCATGTGGAGGATATTTTCACAAAGCATCAAAATGAGCTCAAATGTGTCTGTAAATGTCTTTTACACTGGACAGTTCTGTTCCTCTTTGATATTTTCTCACTGTGCCAATCTTAACAACAACTGCAATACTATCATGTTTTGGTACATCTTCTTCACTGTAGTCATGGTTTTAGCATTTGAATATATCTGGAAATCATCTAAATGTCTCTGCAGCATGAGAGCATTCCACTCACTGTACATGCTTTGTTTTCCTGCCTCCACACAATCGTGTCTGGAGACCTAAAACACATGGAGGAGTCTCACAGGAAGAGTCTGGGGTCACACTGCGAAGGTCACGCATTATCTGGACAGTCCCATCTGCACTCTCTGCTGCCCCTCTCTGGCTCTTCCTTCTCCTGGACATAACTGGACCTGTACTTCAGCTACAAGAGACCGTGAATGTGGAGCAACAAAACGTGGTGCTTCAATCTATGGCCTAGTTATTTGTCTTGATTGTCGACAGCATATTTATCCATTTGATTGATTTAATTGACTTGCCTGTGATTCAGAACACACAAAAGTTGTCTATTTTAAATGATAATCATTTAGATCAGAAATTATAAGTTTTAATAAACCCAAAAATGAAATAAATTACCACAAACATTTTTATTTGGTTATAATATTTGTGGTAATTCTTTACATTTGTGGATGCATTTAGAGAATGCAGTGATCAGGTCTCGTGGTAAAACTGTACTCAACGGCGCCACCTGGAAGTCAACGTAAATGGGTTAGTGTTTTGACAGACGTTCTTTGGCCAAGGCCAGTAAAACAATATGAGATAAGATAAGATAATCCTTGATTGTCTCCCATGGGAGAAATGTGTCCTGGGACAAGGTGGGTCACATGCTTTTACACAAAAGTACATCACTAACAGTGTAAGTACTTTCAAACAACACCATTTAGCACAACAAAGAGGACATCAACAGGAGCCAGTCACAGAGTCATTTTAGCTCTGCCCTCCAACAAAATGTTAGTCACGTTAGACTGAAATCCAGATGCAGATTTAACTTACGAGACGATAATGTGTATGAATGCTGAACATTGTTTTCACACACATTATTGTTTTTATGTAGCACACAACAAAAAAACGTTGCCGTTTTATTCACTTTTGGGTCACATTCAGATGCACCTCATTCACCCCAAACTCCCCACCATGTGCCACGTGAGGCATGATCAGCTGACAACTGCACTTATGACAACAGACTGTGTTGTTGTGTACGCACACGTTCACTTCCTCCGGTGCTGAACGCACTGGTCTTTGGGTAAATGCATGTCATGTGCTCTTACCTGCTGCTGAAGAGGCTTTACCTGCTGCTGCAGAGTCTTTACCTGCTGCTGCAGAGTCTTTACCTGCTGCTGCAGAGGCTTTACCTGTTGCTGCAGAGTCTTTACCTGCTGCTGCAGAGTCTTTACCTGCTGCTGCAGAGTCTTTACCTGCTGCTGCAGAGTCTTTACCTGCTGCTGAAGAGGCTTTACCTGCTGCTGCAGAGTCTTTACCTGCTGCTGAAGAGGCTTTACCTGCTGCTGCAGAGGCTTTACCTGCTGCTGCAGAGTCTTTACCTGCTGCTGCAGAGGCTTTACCTGCTGCTGCAGAGTCTTTACCTGCTGCTGCAGAGGCTTTACCTGCTGCTGCAGAGTCTTTACCTGTTGCTGCAGAGGCTTTACCTGCTGCTGCAGAGGCTTTACCTGCTGCTGCAGAGGCTTTACCTGCTGCTGCAGAGTCTTTACCTGCAGCTGCAGAGTCTTTACCTGTTGCTGCAGAGGCTTTACCTGCTGCTGCAGAGTCTTTACCTGCTGCTGCAGAGTCTTTACCTGTTGCTGCAGAGGCTTTACCTGCTGCTGCAGAGTCTTTACCTGTTGCTGCAGAGGCTTTACCTGCTGCTGCAGTCTTTACCTGTTGTTGCAGAGGCTTTACCTGCTGCTGAAGAGTCTTTACCTGCTGCTGCAGAGTCTTTACCTGTTGTTGCAGAGGCTTTACCTGCTGCTGAAGAGTCTTTACCTGCTGCTGCAGAGGCTTTAACTGCTGCTGCAGAGTCTTTACCTGTTGCTGCAGAGGCTTTACCTGCTGCTGCAGAGTCTTTACCTGCTGCTGCAGAGTCTTTACCTGTTGCTGCAGAGTCTTTACCTGTTGTTGCAGAGTCTTTACCTGCTGCTGAAGAGTCTTTACCTGCTGCTGCAGAGGCTTTACCTGCTGCTGCAGAGTCTTTACCTGCTGCTGAAGAGGCTTTACCTGCTGCTGCAGAGTCTTTACCTGCTGCTGCAGAGTCTTAACCTGCTGCTGCAGAGTCTTTACCTGCTGCTGAAGAGGCTTTACCTGCTGCTGCAGAGGCTTTACCTGCTGCTGCAGAGTCTTTACCTGCTGCTGCAGAGGCTTTACCTGCTGCTGCAGAGTCTTTACCTGCTGCTGCAGAGGCTTTACCTGCTGCTGCAGAGTCTTTACCTGTTGCTGCAGAGGCTTTACCTGATGCTGCAGATGCTTTACCTGCTGCTGCAGAGGCTTTACCTGCTGCTGCAGAGTCTTTACCTGTTGCTGCAGAGGCTTTACCTGCTGCTGCAGAGTATTTACCTGCTGCTGCAGAGTCTTTACCTGTTGCTGCAGAGGCTTTACCTGCTGCTGCAGAGTCTTTACCTGTTGCTGCAGAGGCTTTACCTGCTGCTGCAGTCTTTACCTGTTGTTGCAGAGTCTTTACCTGCTGCTGCAGTCTTTACCTGTTGCTGCAGAGTCTTTACCTGTTGTTGCAGAGGCTTTACCTGCTGCTGAAGAGTCTTTACCTGCTGCTGCAGAGGCTTTACCTGCTGCTGAAGAGGCTTTACTTGCTGCTGCAGAGTCTTTATCTGTTGCTGCAGAGGCTTTACCTGCTGCTGCAGAGGCTTTACCTGCTGCTGCAGAGGCTTTACCTGCTGCTGCAGAGTCTTTACCTGCTGCTGAAGAGGCTTTACCTGCTGCTGCAGAGGCTTTACCTGCTGCGGCAGAGTCTTTACCTGCTGCTGCAGAGGCTTTACCTGCTGCTGCAGAGTCCTTACCTGCTGCTGCAGAGGCTTTACCTGCTGCTGCAGAGTCTTTACCTGCTGCTGCAGAGGCTTTACCTGCTGCTGCAGAGGCTTTACCTGCTGCTGCAGAGGCTTTACCTGCTGCTGCAATGGCTTTACCTGCTGCTGCAGAGGCTTTACCTGCTGCTGCAGAGTCTTTACCTGCTGCTGAAGAGGCTTTACCTGCTGCTGCAGAGGCTTTACCTGCTGCTGCAGAGTCTTTACCTGCTGCTGCAGAGGCTTTACCTGCTGCTGCAGAGTCTTTACCTGCTGCTGCAGAGGCTTTACCTGCTGCTGCAGAGTCTTTACCTGTTGCTGCAGAGGCTTTACCTGCTGCTGCAGAGGCTTTACCTGCTGCTGCAGAGTCTTTACCTGCTGCTGCAGAGTCTTTACCTGTTGCTGCAGAGGCTTTACCTGCTGCTGCAGAGTCTTTACCTGCTGCTGCAGAGTCTTTACCTGTTGCTGCAGAGGCTTTACCTGCTGCTGCAGAGTCTTTACCTGTTGCTGCAGAGGCTTTACCTGCTGCTGCAGTCTTTACCTGTTGCTGCAGAGTCTTTACCTGCTGCTGAAGAGGCTTTACCTGTTGCTGCAGAGGCTTTACCTGCTGCTGAAGAGGCTTTACCTGCTGCTGCAGAGTCTTTACCTGTTGCTGCAGAGGCTTTACCTGCTGCTGCAGAGGCTTTACCTGCTGCTGCAGAGGCTTTACCTGCTGCTGCAGAGGCTTTACCTGCTGCTGCAGAGTCTTTACCTGTTGCTGCAGAGTCTTTACCTGCTGCTGCAGTCTTTACCTGTTGCTGCAGAGTCTTTACCTGTTGTTGCAGAGGCTTTACCTGTTGTTGCAGTCTTTACCTGTTGTTGCAGAGTCTTTACCTGTTGCTGCAGAGTCTTTACCTGCTGCTGCAGAGTCTTTACCTGTTGCTGCAGAGGCTTTACCTGCTGCTGCAGAGGCTTTACCTGCTGCTGCAGAGTCTTTACCTGCTGCTGAAGAGGCTTTACCTGCTGCTGCAGTCTTTACCTGTTGTTGCAGAGTCTTTACCTGCTGCTGCAGTCTTTACCTGTTGCTGCAGAGTCTTTACCTGTTGTTGCAGAGGCTTTACCTGCTGCTGAAGAGTCTTTACCTGCTGCTGTAGAGGCTTTACCTGCTGCTGAAGAGGCTTTACCTGCTGCTGCAGAGTCTTTACCTGTTGCTGCAGAGGCTTTACCTGCTGCTGCAAAGGCTTTACCTGCTGCTGCAGAGGCTTTACCTGCTGCTGCAGAGTCTTTACCTGCTGCTGAAGAGGCTTTACCTGCTGCTGCAGAGGCTTTACCTGCTGCTGCAGAGTCTTTACCTGGTGCTGCAGAGGCTTTACCTGCTGCTGCAGAGTCTTTACCTGCTGCTGCAGAGGCTTTACCTGCTGCTGCAGAGTCTTTACCTGTTGCTGCAGAGGCTTTACCTGCTGCTGCAGAGGCTTTACCTGCTGCTGCAGAGTCTTTACCTGCTGCTGCAGAGTCTTTACCTGTTGCTGCAGAGTCTTTACCTGTTGCTGCAGAGTCTTTACCTGCTGCTGCAGAGGCTTTACCTGCTGCTGCAGAGTCTTTACCTGCTGCTGCAGAGGCTTTACCTGCTGCTGCTGAGTCTTTACCTGCTGCTGCAGAGGCTTTACCTGCTGCTGCAGAGGCTTTACCTGCTGCTGCAGTCTTTACCTGTTGCTGCAGAGGCTTTACCTGCTGCTGCAGAGTCTTTACCTTTTGCTGCAGAGTCTTTACCTGTTGCTGCAGAGTCTTAACCTGCTGCTGCAGAGTCTTTACCTGCTGCAGCAGAGGCTTTACCTGCTGCTAAAGTGTCTTTACCTGCTGCTGCAGAGGCTTTAACTGCTGCTGCAGAGTCTTTACCTGTTGCTGCAGAGGCTTTACCTGCTGCTGCAGAGTCTTTACCTGCTGCTGCAGAGGCTTTACCTGTTGCTGCAGAGTCTTTACCTGTTGTTGCAGAGTCTTTACCTGCTGCTGAAGAGTCTTTACCTGCTGCTGCAGAGGCTTTACCTGCTGCTGCAGAGTCTTTACCTGCTGCTGCAGTCTTTACCTGTTGCTGCAGAGTCTTTACCTGTTGCTGCAGAGTCTTTACCTGCTGCTGCAGAGGCTTTACCTGCTGCTGCAGAGTCTTTACCTGCTGCTGCAGAGGCTTTACCTGCTGCTGCTGAGTCTTTACCTGCTGCTGCAGAGGCTTTACCTGCTGCTGCAGAGGCTTTACCTGCTGCTGCAGTCTTTACCTGTTGCTGCATAGGCTTTACCTGCTGCTGCAGAGTCTTTACCTGTTGCTGCAGAGTCTTTACCTGTTGCTGCAGAGTCTTTACCTGCTGCTGCAGAGTCTTTACCTGCTGCAGCAGAGGCTTTACCTGCTGCTAAAGTGTCTTTACCTGCTGCTGCAGAGGCTTTAACTGCTGCTGCAGAGTCTTTACCTGTTGCTGCAGAGGCTTTACCTGCTGCTGCAGAGTCTTTACCTGCTGCTGCAGAGTCTTTACCTGTTGCTGCAGAGTCTTTACCTGTTGTTGCAGAGTCTTTACCTGCTGCTGAAGAGTCTTTACCTGCTGCTGCAGAGGCTTTACCTGCTGCTGCAGAGTCTTTACCTGCTGCTGAAGAGGCTTTACCTGCTGCTGCAGAGTCTTTACCTGCTGCTGCAGAGTCTTTACCTGCTGCTGCAGAGTCTTTACCTGCTGCTGAAGAGGCTTTACCTGCTGCTGCAGAGGCTTTACCTGCTGCTGCAGAGTCTTTACCTGCTGCTGCAGAGGCTTTACCTGCTGCTGCAGAGTCTTTACCTGCTGCTGCAGAGGCTTTACCTGCTGCTGCAGTCTTTACCTGTTGCTGCAGAGGCTTTACCTGCTGCTGCAGAGGCTTTACCTGCTGCTGCAGAGGCTTTACCTGCTGCTGCACAGTCTTTACCTGTTGCTGCAGAGGCTTTACCTGCTGCTGCAGAGTCTTTACCTGCTGCTGCAGAGTCTTTACCTGTTGCTGCAGAGGCTTTACCTGCTGCTGCAGAGTCTTCACCTGTTGCTGCAGAGGCTTTACCTGCTGCTGCAGTCTTTACCTGTTGTTGCAGAGTCTTTACCTGCTGCTGCAGTCTTTACCTGTTGCTGCAGAGTCTTTACCTGTTGTTGCAGAGGCTTTACCTGCTGCTGAAGAGTCTTTACCTGCTGCTGCAGAGTCTTTAACTGCTGCTGCAGAGGCTTTACTTGCTGCTGCAGAGTCTTTACCTGTTGCTGCAAAAGCTTTACCTGCTGCTGCAGAGGCTTTACCTGCTGCTGCAGAGGCTTTACCTGCTGCTGCAGAGTCTTTACCTGCTGCTGAAGAGGCTTTACCTGCTGCTGCAGAGGCTTTACCTGCTGCGGCAGAGGCTTTACCTGCTGCTGCAGAGGCTTTACCTGCTGCTGCAGAGGCTTTACCTGCTGCTGAAGAGGCTTTACCTGTTGCTGCAGAGGCTTTACCTGCTGCTGCAGAGGCTTTACCTGCTGCTGCAATGGCTTTACCTGCTGCTGCAGAGTCTTTACCTGCTGCTGCAGAGGCTTTACCTGCTGCTGCAGAGTCTTTACCTGCTGCTGCAGAGGCTTTACCTGCTGCTGCAGAGTCTTTACCTGTTGCTGCAGAGGCTTTACCTGCTGCTGCAGAGGCTTTACCTGCTGCTTCAGAGGCTTTACCTGCTGCTGCAGAGTCTTTACCTGCTGCTGCAGAGTCTTTACCTGTTGCTGCAGAGGCTTTACCTGCTGCTGCAGAGTCTTTACCTGCTGCTGCAGAGTCTTTACTTGTTGCTGCAGAGGCTTTACCTGCTGCTGCAGAGTCTTTACCTGTTGCTGCAGAGGCTTTACCTGCTGCTGCAGTCTTTACCTGTTGTTGCAGAGTCTTTACCTGCTGCTGCAGTCTTTACCTGTTGCTGCAGAGTCTTTACCTGTTGTTGCAGAGGCTTTACCTGTTGCTGCAGAGTCTTTACCTGCTGCTGAAGAGTCTTTACCTGCTGCTGCAGAGGCTTTACCTGCTGCTGCAGAGTCTTTACCTGCTGCTGAAGAGGCTTTACCTGCTGCTGCAGAGTCTTTACCTGTTGCTGCAGAGGCTTTACCTGCTGCTGCAGAGGCTTTACCTGCTGATGCAGAGGCTTTACCTGCTGCTGCAGAGTCTTTACCTGCTGCTGCAGAGTCTTTACCTGCTGCTGCAGAGTCTTTACCTGCTGCTGCAGAGGCTTTACCTGCTGCTGCAGAGTCTACCTGCTGCTGCAGAGGCTTTACCTGCTGCTGCAGAGTCTTTACCTGTTGCTGCAGAGGCTTTACCTGCTGCTGCAGAGGCTTTACCTGCTGCTGCAGAGGCTTTACCTGTTGCTGCAGAGTCTTTACCTGCTGCTGAAGAGTCTTTACCTGCTGCTGCAGAGGCTTTACCTGCTGCTGCAGAGTCTTTACCTGCTGCTGAAGAGGCTTTACCTGCTGCTGCAGAGGCTTTACCTGCTGCTGCAGAGGCTTTACCTGCTGCTGCAGAGTCTTTACCTGCTGCTGCAGAGGCTTTACCGGCTGCTGCAGAGTCTTTACCTGTTGCTGCAGAGGCTTTACCTGCTGCTGCAGAGGCTTTACCTGCTGCTGCAGAGGCTTTACCTGCTGCTGCAGAGTCTTTACCTGCTGCTGCAGAGTCTTTACCTGTTGCTGCAGAGTCTTTACCTGTTGCTGCAGAGTCTTTACCTGCTGCTGCAGAGGCTTTACCTGCTGCTGCAGAGTCTTTACCTGCTGCTGCAGAGGCTTTACCTGCTGCTGCAGAGTCTTTACCTGTTGCTGCAGAGGCTTTACCTGCTGCTGCAGAGTCTTTACCTGCTGCTGCAGTCTTTACCTGTTGTTGCAGAGTCTTTACCTGTTGTTGCAGAGGCTTTACCTGTTGCTGCAGAGTCTTTACCTGCTGCTGAAGAGTCTTTACCTGCTGCTGCAGAGGCTTTACCTGCTGCTGCAGAGTGTTTACCTGCTGCTGAAGAGGCTTTACCTGCTGCTGCAGAGTCTTTACCTGCTGCTGCAGAGTGTTTACCTGCTGCTGCAGAGGTCTTACCTGCTGCTACAGAGTCTTTACCTGCTGCTGAAGAGGCTTTACCTGCTGCTGCAGAGGCTTTACCTGTTGCTGCAGAGGCTTTACCTGCTGCTGCAGAGGCTTTACCTGCTGCTGCAGAGTCTTTACCTGTTGCTGCAGAGTCTTTACCTGCTGCTGCAGAGTCTTTACCTGCTGCTGAAGAGTCTTTACCTGTTGCTGCAGAGTCTTTACCTGTTGTTGCAGAGTCTTTACCTGCTGCTGAAGAGTCTTTACCTGCTGCTGCAGAGGCTTTACCTGCTGCTGAAGAGGCTTTACCTGCTGCTGCAGAGGCTTTACCTGCTGCTGCAGAGTCTTTACCTGTTGCTGCAGAGGCTTTACCTGCTGCTGCAGAGGCTTTACCTGCTGCTGCAGAGTCTTTACCTGCTGCTGCAGAGTCTTTACCTGCTGCTGCAGAGGCTTTACCTGCTGCTGCAGAGGCTTTACCTGCTGCTGCAGAGGCTTTACCTGCTGCTGCAGAGTCTTTACCTGTTGCTGCAGAGTCTTTACCTGCTGCTGCAGAGGCTTTACCTGCTGCTGCAGAGGCTTTACCTGCTGCTGCAGAGGCTTTACCTGCTGCTGCAGAGGCTTTACCTGCTGCTGCAGAGTCTTTACCTGCTGCTGCAGAGTCTTTACCTGCTGCTGCAGAGTCTTTACCTGCTGCTGCAGAGTCTTTACCTGCTGCTGCAGAGGCTTTACCTGCTGCTGCAGAGGCTTTACCTGCTGCTGCAGAGGCTTTACCTGCTGCTGCAGAGTCTTTACCTGCTTTACCTACCTATTGGAATTGATCTACGGAGCTCATATTTCACTCACTAATGTGTTTTTATGTCTGATTGGAAATAAATACCATGAAACAAATGTACTCTATAGCGCCCCCTACCCATTGTGTGAAAAACTCAACATTGTCTGATTTATTTGAAACTCATGGTTTATATTCTCCTCGAGACGCCATGAAAAAGTTTATTGCAGATATTGTGTATTTTCACAATTGGCCAGCAGAGGCGTAATGAATGCCTTCACTTCCTCTTCCTCTTTTATTTTGATGGGACATTTCCTCTCGTGCCGCATTGGAATTATTATTATTTAGACTTTATTCTTTCTGCCACAACTCGGGTATTTTTGACGCCCTGAACATCAATGAAAAGTCACAGGTCACTGAGGCTCTCTCACTTTCTCCCTGCTCAGGTCTGCGTTCAGCACAATCTTGCAATTTGTCAGGACAAACTACTATTTGAATCGCAAACTACGCAATCATCAACGGTGAATTACTGAGCTCCGTTTGGTCTGCCGCAAAACGCAGCAGAAAACATGGTCGGGCGGGAAGGCGGTCGTGCGGGAAGGGGGTCGTGCGGGAAGGCGGTCGTGCGGGAAGGCGGTCGTGCGGGAAGGCGGTCGTGCGGGAAGGCGGTCGTGTGGGAAGGCGGTCGTGCGGGAAGGCGGTCGTGCGGGAAGGGGGTCGTGCGGGAAGGCGGTCGTGCGGGAAGGCGGTCGTGCGGGAAGGCGGTCGTGTGGGAAGGCGGTCGTGTGGGAAGGCGGTCGTGCGGGAAGGCGAGAGCCGTCATCGCCGCTACCGCGGCTTTAATTATTGAATTATTCCATTCTAAATTATTAGGCAAACTGTGTTTAAGTGTTATAAACGTCATTTTTGTTTGTTTTCCAGTGAAACTCATGGATGGTATTGCGTCTCAGGGCTCTTTGGGTCTGTGAAAGAAATCTCAGACACTATTTTTAAGCAACACGGGAAAGAAAAAAGATCTCTCTAGTGCTGAAAAGCTTGAAATAGTTAAATGCCTTGGACAAGGACTGAAAAGCTTAGATATTTCATGAAAACCTAAGTGTGATCATTGTACTATTAAAAGATTTGTAGCTGATTCAAAGCACACATGGATTTGTGCAGAAAAAGGTACAACGATGAAGGTTTCTGCCAGACAAAACATCGGATGAAGAGAGCAGCTGCTAAAGTGCCATTACAAAGCAGCAAACAGGTATTCGAAGCTGCTTTTGCAGAAATACATGAAGCCTCCTGAAGATCTGGTCCTCCTCCTGAAGAACTGGTTCTCCTCCTGAAGATCTGGTCCTCCTCCTGAAGAACTGCTTCTCCTCCTGAAGAACTGCTTCTCCTCCTGAAGAACTGCTTCTCCTCCTGAAGAACTGCTTCTCCTCCTGAAGAACTGCTTCTCCTCCTGAGTGGCTCCAGCTCCACTGTCTCTCTCGCGTCCTCCTGTCTGTCTGAGGAAGTCGGATCTCTCCTTCACTGTGGAACTTCTCCAGGTTTCTACTTTTTCCTGGCCGAGAAGGCGGGTCTAAGGACACAGGATGCTGGGACATTGCCAAATCTGTTTTTCACTGTCGCCCTCCGAGAAAACTGCTGTTGTGATTTTGGGCGTTACAAAATAAATGTAATTTAATTGAATTAACAAAATCATCTTCATCCATGACAATGCACCATCTCATGCTGCAAGGAACACCTCTGCATCATTGGCTGCTATTATCATAAAAGAAGAGAAGCTCATGGTGTGGCCCCCATCCTCCCCTGACCTGAACCCTATTGAGAACCTTTGGAGCATCCTCAAGCCAAAGATCTATGAGGACGAGAGGCAGTTCACACCCAAACAGAGACTCTGAAGGATATTCTGACATCCTGGAAATAAATTCAAGCAGAAACTCTCCACAAACTCACAAGTTCATTGGAAGCAAGAATTGTGAAGCTCTTGTCAAATAAGGGCCCCTATGTTCACATGTAACTTGACCTGTTCAGATTGTTTGGATTGAAATAGCTTTTGATTTCAGTAAATATGACCTGCTAAAGCTTCTAATTTAACAAATGACCATTTTCAGTTTTTATAACAATAACATGGTTTGAAACTCTACTGTTCATAATCATTTGGAAAAGTGCATATTAAGTTTGTATTTTGTTCTCATTGAGAGGTTTGTTCAATAACATTTGAATTGTACTTGTATGCTTAAGTGAAATTCTGCTAAAATCAAGAGAAATATGCTTATTTCAAACACTTATTGATTCATTATCTTATTTATTTGAACAGTTATTATTGTAAAAAAATCTACTTGAAGACAGTCAGTATGGGACCTTATTGCTGTGAGGTGAAAGGGTAAACCACTCCTCTACCATCGTATTCCCTGTCCAAATCTGTGAATAAGAAACATAATCCTTGTGTACTCTGAGCACTACACGCCACAGGTTTCCAAGTATTGAACACTTTGTGCAGTTTGTCCACATCACATTACAGTCCTGTAGAAACAGGACATTTCTACCATTCTCTTTGGCGCTTTTGTTCCCACATGGAGGGACCAGAGCGCGTCAGTTTGTCTTTATTAAGCTCCAGAGCTGAGGGATCGATGCAGGGGAAACTCTCCTCTGGCTCGGCCCTAATACGCCATTACGAGCCATTCAAGGCGACGCGGCGCTTGTCACGGGAAAACGCTGAAACACAGGCTAATCAATGCTAGTTAAGAGCGGTAATTTATCACTGTGCCACGGCACAGCCGCCCCTCCCCCCGAGCGGGAACAGGAGAGGGCGGGGCCGGGGGTGCGAGGCGATACAGTGGTCAAGGCACATAGGGTCAGGGCCCAATTACTCTCCATCTACTGCTCCTCGTCACCGCGGGCCCAGGCACGGCTCAATTGGCGCATTATCTAAACATATCAATAGAGCCAAATTAAAAGTCATTGATTTTTTAACATTTTTTTTTCTTTTTTCTATTTCTTGGTTTTCTTTTGGTGAAAAGCGAGGAGCAGCTGTTCCACTGGACTCTGCTCTCTTTCACTGGATAAAAGGCACAGTGCCTAATCATCAGAAGCAGTTCTCAGTACAATTCTATAAAGGTATAGTTGTAAATGTAAAAACACATTTCTTTTTTGTTAAAGTTCTTATTCAGTGTTGGTTTTCAGGCATCAATCCTCCTCCTCACATTTATCACAGTGTCCAAAATACTATGTATCAAATCAATATAATGACATATAACTATATTCAATTTTTTTCCAAAAAGATGACTCAGGATAGTAAATGACAAGTTAATTGAATAAACTTGATTGTCCTTGACAGAAATGGTTACGTTCTTGTTCTAGAGACATTAAAGCTTTATTAAGAGAGAGGTGAACAGACTTCTGAAACTTCACATCACGTCATGTTTTCATATAAAATAAGGAATTAATTATGGGTACAAATAACCAAAGGTGCATATATTGGATCATATGAATCTGAAAAATGAATAGTGGATGAATGTGTGCATTTCTTTCTTCATTTTATGGACTATTTAGATTAAAAAAAAAATACAGAAAGGATTTTGTCTTATTCTCTGAGTTAATCAACAAATATGATGAAATATGTGTATTGTTGTTGGCCTTTGTACTGCTCTGTGGCCAAGTGAATAGCACACGTGCGCTTCATGTGATCAACCTGCAACTCTTGACAGTTTGCTGCATGTCCTCCCTTCTCTCTCCTCCCTATGTTCAAGCTGTACTGTCTTCCCTAATAAAGCCTACAGGCCAAAAACTCCAAGAAAAAGTATTTTTCAGCAGGAATTGACATTTGGCTCCATCTGCTGGCAGCAGAGGGAAGTATATAAGTGAGATAAACGCTAATGCAGCCACACAGTTGTACTGATCGTGATTTGAGTCAGAAATGCTCAGAACGAGTTTGGCATTAATGTACGGACTTAAAAACAGCAGAAGATGTCAGGTGTTTAAAGTGTGTGTCAAAAACAAAACACAATCACAGGTTTAGTTCCAGCGGCAGCTTGGACCTGGACGTTAGGAGTGTTAATAATGCCATTTTAGCATTTAGCATTTCAGCATTTTAGCATTTTAGCATTTTAGCGTGGCAAAACTGTTCAAGAGTCAATGGTAATAACAATCTCTCCAGTAAGAGCAAAAAACCCAACTGTAATGTGAAAAAGCTGCTAGTCTAATATGAAATATAAAAATCTAAAACTCTGCTAAATATTGAGTTTGTACGTGAAAAAAAACAGGAATCAGTTAAACATATTTCCAACATCACATTTAACTCCAGATTTGGATAGTGTTACTTTTAAAAGTAACTTTTATAACGCGTTATATATAAAAGTATAAAGTATAAGTACTCTTGCATGACCAATAATCAACATTATTGTGTAACTTATATTGTTTGTCTACAATCCCTGTGAGCTGCTGAACACACACACACACACACACACACACACATGCACGCACTCGCACACACACACACAGAGAGACACACACACACAGAGACACACACACACACAGAGAGACACACACACACAGAGACACACACACACACACAGACACACACACACACACACTCACACACACAGACACACACAAGCACACACACTCACACACACACACACACAAACAACACACACACAAACACACACACACTCACACACACACACACACAAACAACACACACACAAACACACATGATGAAATGAATTGTTGGGTTGGGTTGAAATGTCCTTTTCTCCCCTTGCCTTTAGCAAACTGCACAGTGGACAAACTTCTTTCAGTTTATATTTATTTATACAGCTTCATTGACTAAAATGTGCCTTGTTATAATTCATACTTCCACCTAAAACATCTCCATGGAGACAGGGAGGTGATGCTACACAGTGAACCATTAAAGGAACTTTCACTCGCTGCACTGGTGTCATGTGATATCAGGTATCGACAGCCGCTTGAATATATCATTTATATATATTCATAAACAGAAATGAAAAATAGGAAATTCTACAAAACTGGACTTTACGTCGCCATAACGACACAAACTCCACAACCACCGGCACCAATGCAGATTATTGGATAAAGACGGTCCGTGGAGGGTAAAGGCTGGTGATATTAATGATGATGTAAAGGTAATTTGCCTGTTTTTCCGAGCGTTCAGAGCTGTGTGGTCAGAGAGCTGGACTTAAACAAAGGAGCTCGCGTCACAAATCTATCACACGGCCCCTCTCAACGACCAGCGGGAAGGAAAAGGGCCCGACTACCAGCCAAACATTTCAATTTCAGCGCTATTATTATTTTCATAAATCATATCCCCGCCATCAACCTCTCCTCACGGCTTCTACCCGCGGATCTATTATACGCTCCATTTAGCCGCGGCCGTATTAGCTCATATGTTTTCCTGGCTGACCAAATACTTAAAACAATTTACTGTTCATTATGAGACATGTCAGTGGAATGACTCCATTAACCTGTGCTAAGTGGGACGCCTGGGAAGATCTCCGTGATGAGGAAGGCCAATGGATATTTATGTTTGCTGCGTCTGCGCTCGTTTCATGCGGCGCTGCGGCCGGCTGCACGGCCGGCTGCACGGGGGGCTGCACGGCCGGCGGCACGGCCGGCTGCACAGCCGGCTGCACGGCCGGCAGCACAGCCGGCTGCACGGGCGGCTGCATGGGCAGCGGCTCGGGCGGCCGCCCTTTAGGCAGCCCCTGACCTGTGAAAGATTCTAACAAATTAGCTTCTATTGTGGAGGCAAAGGTGGCGTCAATGAGGAGACGCTCGACTGGCCCTAAATTGTGATGGTGCAGAGGCGGCGGAGGCGGCGGAGCACGCCGGCGACATGATTGAATTAACCCTTTAGGAAACGTGCTGATGAAGATACGAGAGGAAGGGGTGGACGCACGGAGCAGGACGACTTTGGGATTATAGTGTCAAAGATACTCCTGATGGACGGATGTGCGAGTCTGAAGAACATAAAGCGCACTTGTGTCGGGAGAACAGAGGCGGAGGCGGGAAAAGGCTCGTGCGACGCTCTTACGGAGGAAATCCACAAATGTTGAACCTTCTCATTATTGGTTTGGTTTTGGCTCCACAAACGCCTCATGAATATTGTGTCTTGAAGTGATTTCACTCACAACAATCACGTCTTTGAAGCTGAATATTGGCCCCACGCTCTGAGGATGTTATATATCCATGACATACTTTAGGAATGCAGACTTTAGATTAGATGCAATGATAAATCATCTTTAGGTCAAACAAAAGAATCTGACTCTTTCCATCATCAAGTGTTTCACAATGATAACATTTAAGAAATACTTCTTAATACCAGAAATAAATATTGTTGTCTTTTTTTTGTGGGTCAAAACAGGAAGTCGTCCATGACACATTTTCAACAATAAAGTTGAAAATAAAAGTCAGTTGGATATTTTCTACCCTTAAATTCTAAAATATGTATATATAGTTGTGAAAAGTCTGATTTTGTCTAAGTGTGTGTGATAATGTGCAGTTAAACACATGTCACACACACACGTGCTTTTACTGACACTAAACCATTTTGTGACATTGTGAGGTTAATCCCACTTCCTTTAGTGAAATCACATTATGCTCCATCATAGTCCAGATATTCAGACTAAAGCTGACCACAGCCATGGTCAGGAGTGTTTGTCCTGCACGTCTGTGATGACGGCAAACATAAGCCTGTGATTGCATTCTGCAGCGTCCTGTGTCGCACCCGTCACGTTCTTGTGTATTTGTCAGTGTGTAATCCAAAAGCTGAGCGTGTCAACAGCGCCTCCTCCTCCTCCTCCTCCTCCTCCTCCTCCTCCTCCTCCGCCTCCTCCTCCTCCTCCTCCTCCGCCTCCTCCTCCTCCTCCTCCGCCTCCTCCTCCTCCGCCTCCTCCTCCTCCTCCTCCTCCTCCTCCGTCTCCTCCGCCTCCTCCTCCTCCTCCTCCTCCGCCTCCTCCTCCTCCTCCTCCTCCTCCGCCTCCTCCTCCTCCTCCTCCTCCTCCGCCTCCTCCTCCTCCTCCTCCTCCGTCTCCTCCGCCTCCTCCTCCTCCTCCTCCTCCTCCTCCTCCTCCTCCTCCTCCGCCTCCTCCTCCTCCGCCTCCTCCTCCGCCTCCTCCGCCTCCTTCGCCTCCTCCTCCTCCGCCTCCTCCTCCTCCTCCGCCTCCTCCTCCTCCGCCTCCTCCTCCGCCTCCTCCTCCTCCTCCTCCGCCTCATCCTCCTCCTCCTCCGCCTCATCCTCCTCCTCCGCCTCCGCCTCCGCCTCCTCCTCCTCCGCCTCCGCCTCCTCCTCCTCCTCCTCCTCCGCCTCCTCCTCCACATTAGACAAGGAACAGTCCGACATTATCATATTTCTAATCAGACCTCAGCACCTGTCACAGCCATCGTCACGGAAACCATGGCACTTCCTATGAATACATGTCTGCCACTCAAATGCAGGTCAGAGGTCACAACGAGATGTAGGGCTAACAGCACTGTTTGTTTTAGAGTGATTTCACTGAGCGCAGGAAAGGTCACACACACACACACACACACACACAGACAGACACAGACAGACACACACACACACACACACACACACACAGACAGACAGACAGACAGACAGACACACACACATTACACACATATATATATATATATATATATATATATATATATATATATATATATATATATATATATATATATATATATATATATATATATATATATATATATATATGTATAATAGCTGCATGCTAAATGCCAATGCTATGCTAGTCTGCTCTAGTTTCACATTTAAAAAACAATGTTTTTACTTTGCTGAGGTAATGTCATGTCAAAAATATCCGTTGAGGCTCATTTGTGACTCGATTAGTTCTGATTAAAATACACACAATTTGCCGGAAACATCTTCAATCAATGGCAATTTTCACCCACACCAGTCGACATTCCCCACTGTGCCAACTCTCATTATGGAAGGAGGGCGAGGTGTCGACGCAGAGTGCACTGGTCTGAGAGCGGCTTCAACAGCCACTGAGCCACTGCAGCTGTGGAGGAGATTAAGAGAAATAAATCAAGCCATAAGAAATCATTTTGCATTTGAAGAAAACATGCTCTTAATTCACTGTAGCGTGTCCTTGTTTAATCCCAGCTCAACTCTCGGAGCAGCACTTCAATTTGTCCTGAACACAAACAGATGTAGGGCAGGTTTAGTGGGCGTGTCATTCACACTGAAGCCCCCAGCATGGCACAAGAGAGCGGGACGTCCCAGATCAGCCACCAGCTCACGTGAGGCACAAGGTGGTGTATCAGGGAGCAGACTCAGGGAGCAGACTCAGGAGCAGACTCAGGGAGCAGACTCAGGAGCAGACTCAGGGAGCAGACTCAGGAGCAGAATCAGGGAGAGACTCTGGGAGCAGACTCAGGGAGCAGACTCTGGGAGCAGACTCAGGGGGCAGACTCAGGAGCAGACTCAGGAGCAGACTCAGGAGCAGACTCTGGGAGCAGACTCAGGAGCAGACTCAGGAGCAGACTCAGGAGCAGACTCAGGAGCAGACTCAGGAGCAGACTCTGGGAGCAGACTCAGGAGCAGACTCAGGGAGCAGACTCAGGAGCAGACTCTGGGAGCAGACTCAGGGAGCAGACTCTGGGAGCAGACTCAGGAGCAGAATCAGGGAGAGACTCTGGGAGCAGACTCAGGGAGCAGACTCTGGGAGCAGACTCAGGGAGCAGACTCAGGAGCAGACTCAGGAGCAGACTCAGGAGCAGACTCTGGGAGCAGACTCAGGAGCAGACTCAGGAGCAGACTCAGGAGCAGACTCAGGAGCAGACTCAGGAGCAGACTCTGGGAGCAGACTCAGGAGCAGACTCAGGAGCAGACTCAGGGAGCAGACTCAGGAGCAGACTCTGGGAGCAGACTCAGGGAGCAGACTCTGGGAGCAGACTCAGGAGCAGACTCAGGAGCAGACTCTGGGAGCAGACTCAGGGAGCAGACTCAGGGAGAGACTCTGGGAACAGACTCAGGGAGCAGACTCTGGGAGCAGACTCAGGAGCAGACTCAGGGAGCAGACTCTGGGAGCAGACTCTGGGAGCAGACTCTGGGAGCAGACTCAGGAGCAGACTCAGGAGCAGACTCAGGGAGCAGACTCTGGGAGCAGACTCAGGAGCAGACTCTGGGAGCAGACTCAGGGGCAGACTCTGGGAGCAGACTCAGGAGCAGACTCAGGAGCAGACTCTGGGAGCAGACTCAGGGAGCAGACTCAGGAGCAGACTCTGGGAGCAGACTCAGGGAGCAGACTCAGGGAGCAGACTCTGGGAGCAGACTCAGGAGCAGACTCAGGGAGCAGACTCTGGGAGCAGACTCAGGAGCAGACTCAGGGAGCAGACTCAGGGAGAGACTCTGGGAGCAGACTCAGGGAGAGACTCTGGGAGCAGACTCAGGAGCAGACTCAGGGAGCAGACTCAGGGAGAGACTCTGGGAGCAGGCTCAGGAGCAGACTCAGGGAGCAGACTCAGGGAGAGACTCTGGGAGCAGGCTCAGGAGCAGACTCAGGGAGCAGACTCAGGGAGAGACTCTGGGAGCAGGCTCAGGAGCAGACTCAGGGAGCAGACTCAGGAGCAGACTCTGGGAGCAGGCTCAGGAGCAGACTCAGGGAGCAGACTCAGGGAGCAGACTCAGGAGCAGACTCAGGGAGCAGACTCAGGAGCAGAATCAGGGAGAGACTCTGGGAGCAGACTCAGGGAGCAGACTCTGGGAGCAGACTCAGGGAGCAGACTCAGGAGCAGACTCAGGAGCAGACTCAGGAGCAGACTCTGGGAGCAGACTCAGGAGCAGACTCAGGGAGCAGACTCTGGGAGCAGACTCAGGAGCAGACTCAGGGAGCAGACTCAGGAGCAGACTCTGGGAGCAGACTCAGGGAGCAGACTCTGGGAGCAGACTCAGGAGCAGACTCTGGGAGCAGACTCAGGGAGCAGACTCAGGGAGAGACTCTGGGAGCAGACTCAGGGAGCAGACTCTGGGAGCAGACTCAGGAGCAGACTCAGGGAGCAGACTCTGGGAGCAGACTCAGGAGCAGACTCAGGAGCAGACTCTGGGAGCAGACTCAGGGAGCAGACTCAGGGAGAGACTCTGGGAACAGACTCAGGGAGCAGACTCTGGGAGCAGACTCAGGAGCAGACTCAGGGAGCAGACTCTGGGAGCAGACTCAGGAGCAGACTCTGGGAGCAGACTCAGGGGCAGACTCTGGGAGCAGACTCAGGAGCAGACTCAGGAGCAGACTCTGGGAGCAGACTCAGGGAGCAGACTCAGGAGCAGACTCTGGGAGCAGACTCAGGGAGCAGACTCAGGGAGCAGACTCTGGGAGCAGACTCAGGAGCAGACTCAGGGAGCAGACTCTGGGAGCAGACTCAGGAGCAGACTCAGGGAGCAGACTCAGGGAGAGACTCTGGGAGCAGACTCAGGGAGAGACTCTGGGAGCAGACTCAGGAGCAGACTCAGGGAGCAGACTCAGGGAGAGACTCTGGGAGCAGGCTCAGGAGCAGACTCAGGGAGCAGACTCAGGGAGAGACTCTGGGAGCAGGCTCAGGAGCAGACTCTGGGAGCAGGCTCAGGAGCAGACTCAGGGAGCAGACTCAGGGAGCAGACTCAGGAGCAGACTCTGGGAGCAGGCTCAGGAGCAGACTCAGGGAGCAGACTCAGGGAGCAGACTCTGGGAGCAGACTCAGGAGCAGACTCAGGAGCAGACTCAGGGAGCAGACTCAGGGAGCAGACTCTGGGAGCAGACTCAGGAGCAGACTCTGGGAGCAGACTCAGGAGCAGACTCAGGGAGCAGACTCAGGGAGCAGACTCAGGAGCAGACTCTGGGAGCAGGCTCAGGAGCAGACTCAGGGAGCAGACTCAGGGAGCAGACTCTGGGAGCAGACTCAGGAGCAGACTCAGGAGCAGACTCTGGGAGCAGACTCAGGAGCAGACTCTGGGAGCAGACTCAGGGAGCAGACTCAGGAGCAGACTCAGGGAGCAGACTCAGGAGCAGACTCTGGGAGCAGACTCAGGGAGCAGACTCAGGGAGCAGACTCTGGGAGCAGACTCAGGAGCAGACTCAGGGAGCAGACTCAGGGAGCAGACTCAGGGAGAGACTCTGGGAGCAGGCTCAGGGAGCAGACTCAGGGAGAGACTCTGGGAGCAGGCTCAGGAGCAGACTCAGGAGCAGGCTCAGGAGCAGACTCTGGGAGCAGGCTCAGGAGCAGACTCAGGGAGCAGACTCAGGAGCAGACTCTGGGAGCAGACTCAGGAGCAGACTCTGGGAGCAGACTCAGGGAGCAGACTCAGGAGCAGGCTCAGGAGCAGACTCTGGGAGCAGACTCAGGAGCAGACTCTGGGAGCAGACTCAGGAGCAGACTCAGGAGCAGACTCAGGGAGCAGACTCAGTCTGAAGCTTCTGAGCTTTGATTGAACACAATCTGACAATAAAGAAGTGACTTAGTTGGAAATACAACAGGTGAGCTGCTTTTAAAAAAGGTATTTTCAAATAACATTATCCATGGGTTTGAGTCATGTGACTTATTTATGGTCACATGCTGTTGAGAGTCATGAGAAAAGAGCATGAACCCTAACCCTAACCCTCATTCACACTGAAGCCCCCAGCATGGCACAAGAGAGCGGGACGTCCCAGATCAGCCACCAGCTCACGTGAGGCACAAGGTGGTGTATCAGGGAGCAGACTCAGGGAGCAGACTCAAGAGCAGACTCAGGAGCAGACTCTGGGAGCAGACTCAGGGAGCAGACTCAGGGAGCAGACTCAGGGAGCAGACTCAGGAGCAGACTCAGGGAGCAGACTCAGGGAGCAGACTCAGGGAGCAGACTCAGGAGCAGACTCAGGGAGCAGACTCAGGGAGCAGACTCAGGGAGCAGACTCAGGAGCAGACTCTGGGAGCAGACTCAGGAGCAGACTCAGGAGCAGACTCTGGGAGCAGACTCAGGGAGCAGACTCAGGGAGAGACTCTGGGAGCAGACTCAGGGAGCAGACTCTGGGAGCAGACTCAGGAGCAGACTCAGGGAGCAGACTCTGGGAGCAGACTCAGGAGCAGACTCAGGGAGCAGACTCTGGGAGCAGACTCAGGAGCAGACTCAGGGAGCAGACTCTGGGAGCAGACTCAGGAGCAGACTCAGGGAGCAGACTCTGGGAGCAGACTCAGGGAGAGACTCTGGGAGCAGGCTCAGGAGCAGACTCAGGGAGCAGACTCTGGGAGCAGACTCAGGAGTAGACTCAGGGAGAGACTCTGGGAGCAGACTCAGGGAGAGACTCTGGGAGCAGGCTCAGGAGCAGACTCAGGGAGCAGACTCAGGGAGAGACTCTGGGAGCAGGCTCAGGAGCAGACTCAGGAGCAGGCTCAGGGAGAGACTCTGGGAGCAGGCTCAGGAGCAGACTCAGGAGCAGGCTCAGGAGCAGACTCAGGGAGCAGACTCAGGGAGCAGACTCAGGAGCAGACTCAGGGAGCAGACTCAGGGAGCAGACTCAGGAGCAGACTCTGGGAGCAGACTCAGGAGCAGACTCAGGGAGCAGACTCAGGGAGCAGACTCTGGGAGGAGACTCAGGAGCAGACTCAGGGAGCAGACTCAGGGAGCAGACTCAGGAGCAGACTCAGGGAGCAGACTCAGGGAGCAGACTCAGGAGCAGACTCTGGGAGCAGACTCAGGGAGCAGACTCTGGGAGCAGACTCAGGAGCAGACTCAGGGAGCAGACTCAGGGAGCAGACTCAGGAGCAGACTCTGGGAGCAGACTCAGGAGCAGACTCAGGAGCAGACTCTGGGAGCAGTCTCAGGAGCAGACTCAGGGAGCAGACTCAGTCTGAAGCTTCTGAGCTTTGATTAAACACAATCTGACAATAAAGAAGTGACTTAGTTGGAAATACAACAGGTGAGCTGCTTTTAAAAAAGGTATTTTCAAATAACATTATCCATGGGTTTGAGTCATGTGACTTATTTATGGTCACATGCTGTTGAGAGTCATGAGAAAAGAGCATGAAAGTGAAATGAAAAGTGTTGGTAGTTGAAGAAGACAGAAGTTCTGGGCTTTGATCCTTATCTACAGCGGCGGGTTGCTGACACTCAAAAGACACGCCCTCTGCTCCGGACACGCCCTCTGCACTGGACACGCCCTCTGCACTGGACACACCCTCTGCACTGGACACACCCTCTGCACTGGACACGCCCTCTGCACTGGACACGCCCTCTGCACTGGACACGCCCTCTGCACTGGACACACCCTCTGCACTGGACACGCCCTCTGCACCGGACACGCCCTCTGCTCCGGACACGCCCTATTCACCGGACACGCCCTCAGCGATCACACGCCCGCTGAACACACTAGAGAAACTCTTGTAATCGGGAGTTCTATTGTTAGAGACGTGAAGCTGCCAGCTGCTAGCGTTAGGTGTTACCCGGGGGCCAGAATGGGTGACATCGAAGGAAACCTAAGGATCTTAAAGCGGAGCAGGACCCGTTTCCGGCGAGTCGTGATTCACGCAGGCGGTAACGACGCCCGGCGGAGACAATCAGAGGTGCTCAAAGTTCAAGTAGCCGCGGTGTGTGACCTAGCGAAGTCGATGTCGGACACTGTAATATTTTCTGGTCCCCTGCCCAATCGGATCAATGCTGAATTGTACAGCCGTCTCTCAGCATTCAACAACTGGTTATCCAGATGGTGCCCTCAAAACAACGTAGTCTTTATTGATAACTGGAGTGCGTTTTGGGGAAAGCCCGGGCTCATACGCAGGGATGGCATCCATCCGACTTCGGAGGGTACATCCCTATTAGTTCGGAATTTGACCGATAGTCTTAGTCGTGTTAAGTGACCATCTAGGGATGAGCCCCAGGTGCAGAGCAGCAGTTCAAGACGCTCCTCTGTCGCTGAACTCTCGCCCGTTCTGTTACCTGTGAAGTGTTCAGATTCAAGACAGATAGAGACTGTGTGTGTCCCTCGTGTCCCTCGTGTCTCTCGTACAAATAATGCCAAAAAGTCACATCTCAGAAAAAATATTTCAGGCGTCAGACCAAATAACTTAAGGAAAATAACAATCACAAATGACACAAATACACAAATGAATAAACACGTAAAATGTGGACTGCTAAACATTAGAGCAATTTCCTCCAAATCGCTCTTAGTTAATGAATTAATTAGTGACTATAACATAGATCTTCTAGCTCTAACTGAACACCCACCCATGTTAACCCCACCCACCCATGTTAACCCCACCCACCCATGTTAACCCCACCCACCCATGTTAACCCCACCCACCCATGTTAACTTTCAGACTGCCAGGAGCACAGGCCGAGGTGGTGGTGTGGCAGTGATCTCACACTCAAGCCTACTCATGAGCCCTAAAACTAACAATGCATTTCACTCATTTGAAAGCCTTATGCTGTCGATCACATGTCCAAATATGAAAAACCAAAAAGGAGTTTTGTTCATAGTTATCTACCGACCTCCTGGTCCCTACTCAGAGTTTTTAACAGAGTTTTCTGACTTTATATCAAACTTAGTGTTAGCCTGGGATAAAATAGTTATAGTTGGAGACTTTAATATCCACGTGAACATGAGTGATGACGCTCTCAGTAATGCCTTCAGCGCCTTGTTAGACAGCATTGGTTTCACTCAGAATGTAAATAAAGCGACTCACACTCACAAGAACACCCTGGATCTTGTCCTAACGTA
This sequence comes from Eucyclogobius newberryi, assembly GCF_026437365.1. Classification (NCBI taxonomy): domain Eukaryota; kingdom Metazoa; phylum Chordata; class Actinopteri; order Gobiiformes; family Gobiidae; genus Eucyclogobius; species Eucyclogobius newberryi. The sequence continues at coordinate 38,755,265 of NW_027316389.1, read as the reverse complement.
TGGAACAGAGATTAGTGACCTCATTGTCCTCCCTCAAAACCCTATATTGTCAGATCATTTCCTAATTACCTTTCAGTTTATTCTTAAAGATCATCCAGTCCCACAAAATAAAGTTATAATGAAAAGGACAATATCTGAAAAATCTATCTCAAAATTCAAAGAAATAATAGAGCCAATATTCAGTGACATGTCATGTGATCCTGCTGAGAACAGTTTTAGTCCCAGTTTAAGTGATCAATGTGTCGACTTGACCATGAATTCTCTGAAGTCTGCTCTTGACGTTGTCGCGCCGTTAAAACAGAAGGTCATTAGGCCAAAGCGCGCCTCCCCATGGTACAACCAAGAACTGCGTTCACATAAACAAAGAGTTAGAAAGTTAGAGGGATTATTTCGTCGCTCTCACACAGAAGAATCCCTAAAAGCATGGAAAAGTTGCCTGCTGTCCTATAAGCAGGCTCTGCGTAAGGCCCAAACCAGATATTATTCAAATCTAATAGAAGTCAACAAAAGTAACACTAAATTCCTTTTCAGCACTGTAGCCATGGTAACAAACTGTCACAGTGCAGTAGAGCCCTCAATCCCAGCTACACTCAGCTCTGATGATTTCCTCCTATTTTTTAACAATAAAATAAAAACAATCAGAGATAAATGAGATGAAATTACCCCCGCTATTAGCCCTGAACTAGCCCAAGCTGTAAATCTAACGTCCCATATAAATCCACCTGTAAACCTAGAAAGGTTCACAGCTGTTGATCAAGCAGAGATAACTTCAGCCATTATGTCCTCTAAAAGCTCAACTTGTGTCCTAGACCCCATTCCAAGCAGACTCCTCAAAGACATTCTTCCCCTAATTATAGACCCTATTCTTAATATAATAAATACTTCACTCGAAAGTGGCTATGTTCCACAGTCCTTCAAACATGCAGTCATTAAACCTCTTCTGAAAAAGCCTAATCTAGATCCCGACCTATTGGTAAACTACAGACCTATTTCAAATCTTCCCTTCGTCTCTAAAATCCTTGAAAAAGTTGTAGTAAAACACCTTTGTCGCCACCTGCAGGACAATAACTTATTTGAAGTTTTCCAGTCAGGGTTCAGAGCCCACCACAGCACTGAAACTGCACTAGTTAAAGTCACAAATGATTTGTTATTAGCCGCTGACGATGGACTGGTCTCAATCCTGGTTCTGTTGGACCTCAGCGCAGCGTTTGACACCATCGACCACAACATTCTACTGCAGAGGTTAGAATGTGATGTAGGTGTTGGAGGAACAGCCCTCAGCTGGTTTAAATCCTATCTATCTGATAGGTTCCAATTTGTTAATGTAAACAAGAGCTCCTCACCAAGCTCTAAAGTAATTTACGGTGTGCCACAGGGTTCGGTACTCGGTCCAATTCTGTTTACTCTTTATATGCTGCCATTAGGCAACATTATCAGAAAGCATGGCATTAACTTCCACTGCTATGCAGACGACACTCAGCTGTATTTATCAATGAAACCTGATCAGAGCGATCAAGTAGACAGACTTAGTGCTTGTGTGAAGGAGATAAAAACCTGGATGACACTAAACTACCTGCTTCTTAACCCTGAAAAAACCGAGGTCATTGTGCTTGGCCCTAAGCATCTACGAGACGCTCTATCTGAGCAGATAGTCACACTGGACAATGTCAGTGTAGCCTCCAGTTCTACTGTAAGAAACCTTGGAGTCTTATTTGACCAGGAGCTCTCATTTAAAGCTCATATAAATCAAGCTTGTAAAACAGCCTATTTCCATTTGCGCAACATCGCCAAAATCAGAAGAATCCTGCCTAAAAGTGATGCCGAAAAACTTATCCATGCATTTGTAACGACTAGATTAGACTACTGTAACTCCTGCTCACAGCGTGTCCTAAAAGCTCCATAAAAAGCTTTCAACTGGTTCAAAATGCAGCAGCAAGATTACTAACAGGAACAAAAAGAAGAGAGCACATTACGCCGGTGCTGAAGTCTCTTCACTGGCTCCCGTCGAGTCCAGAATCAAATTCAAAATTCTACTCCTGACCTACAAAGCCATAAATGACATGGCCCCATCCTACCTCAAAGATGCTATAGAACCATATCATCCAAACAGAGCTCTTCGCTCTCAGAATGCTGGCCTTCTGGTGGTGCCAAGAGTCTCTAAAAGTACTGTAGGAGGTAGAGCGTTTAGCTACCAAGCTCCTGTGTTATGGAAACAGCTCCCGACCCATGTTAAATATGCTGACACAGTCTCTTCATTTAAGTCCAGGCTTAAAACGTTCCTCTTCGAAATCGCTTATGGTCAGACTAGTTAGGAACAGAAACATAAACCCACAGCTTTAGCTACGCTGCCCTAGGAGTAACTGTGCTGGGGGAAGTATGACAGCTTGAGCACTATCCTCTTCTTCTTCTGACTACTTATGCTATCAAACAATATTTATTTTTTGATTCCACTTGCAAACTGTTCACCGCCTTCTTTTTCTTTCTCTCACTCCTGAGGACCTGTGGACCCAGATGCCCCTCCCCTGGTGAAGTGGTCCCTGCCCTGTGTGGACGGTCCCTCATCTGCCTGAAGAGTGGCTCCAGCTCGCCTCAGACGGTCCCTCATCTGCCTGAAGAGTGGGTCCAGCTCGACTCAGTCGGTCCCTCATCTGCCTGAAGAGTGGGTCCAGTTCGCCTCAGTCGGTCCCTCATCTGCCTGAAGAGTGGGTCCAGCTCCAGTCTCCTCGTGTCCGTCTGTCCGTCTGTGAGAGTCGGATCTCTCCTTCACTGGAACTCCTCCAGGTTTCTACGCTTTTTTCCCAAAGAGGTTTTTTTTTGTAGTTTTTCCTGGCCGAGAAGGAGAGTCTAAGGACAGAGGACCCTGGGACATCGTCCCTCGCCACCACAGACATTGTCTGACTTCATCGCCACCACAGACATTGTCTGACTTCATCGCCACCACAGACATTGTTGATTCATTTCTCCCTGTGGCCTTCAGAGGCAACTGTTGTTGTGATTTTGGGCCTTACAAAAATAAATTGATTTGATTTGATTTGAAAGCTTTCAAGAGCACAACTTTGTGTCTGATCGTAAAATACAACACCCGGACAGTTGAAATGAGGCTCATTAAAACTGTCTGCATGTAAGCTAACATTAATTAGCATAGCCACATAATAATATGTAAACTAGCATTAGCCAGCTGCTAACGACCTGAAACAGACAGCTCAGCCTCAGTCTGGAGTGGTTTCTGTAAGTCCACTGGTCCCTCCTGACCACAGACATACGTTTCTGGACAGACGGGGTCTTTGGGGACGTTACAGAAGAGGAATCGTCCCACAGTGAGCATGCGGCTTTCGTCCTCCAGATGGCAGTAGCAAGTAGTGTGTGACGTCACTGTGACCCATGAATAGTCACAAGCTAGCTAGCATTAACCAACTGTTTTCAGTTAATTAATTAGTACGTGGCATTAATGTGGCCCTCTAGAACGTTGAAAACAATGAAATGGAAGAATCACATAAACGCACAAAGGAAAAGATCTCTGGAACTTGGGTCAAAAGCTGCAGCCCTTCCACACCTGACGGCACCTGCTGTGGAGACAGATCGTCTGGGTTTATCTTAAATATTTTAGCTCTTTGACTAAAATACTGCCACTATCATGACATTTAGGTGTTTATTGTTAGTTGTCGATATCATAAGATCAACAAATTTGTGTAAGAATGACCAAATACTATTTCATTAATGGCCTATGTAATTAAACGTAACGTAAAGTGCTAAGTTGTCCAAAACAAATAATTTATCATTTTATTTTATCATTTGCGAAAGCAAACGGACAAAACTTAGTGGTTTTCTGTATTAAACGCTGTTAAAGAGAGGTCATTTTTCAATTGGTAACATTCAAATTCTAATTTAAGTATGTTGGGATTGAATGAATTACCTTTACTGGATGAACAAGTCCAAACCCCAACTTCTCACGTGGGAAACCCGCCGCTCCAGCAGCACACTCACCTACACAGCACCATGGACACTTGGATTGACCACAGGCTCCTAAAATGTGTTTGTTATTTTTCATTTTAAAACTTATCAGGCTGTATTTGCCAACGTGTGCTTTTGTGTCACCATGGTAACTGTGGAACTGTCCCTCCAGTGTGATGTGACTGCAAAGTATCAAGTAGTGACCTCCAGAAAGTATAAACATATTCAATGGTATTTCATATAAACTGACCCTTTTTTCATTCATCCAACATCTCTTGTGTAGATTGAAATCGTTTTTAGAGGTTGTCATCTAAACCATGTTTTAAATTATTTTCAATCTGAAGGTGCTGGTCTCTGATCCTCAACTTTATTCTGTGCTGAACTGATTAGAGGGTGTTACCCTGAAACTGCCCTGCCTTTGTTGACCTGTACAGTACCTCTATAGAACACCTGCAGGGTTTTCTCACTCGCTGTAAACAGAAGGCAGATTATTTAAGGATTTAATCCATCATTTATTTTCAAAGAGGATTCTCTTTTTCACAATAAATGCCTTTCTTCACTCTTCTTCCTCACCTCACGGTCTTCAAACAAGTGGTTTGGGGCTTTGAGATGAAGGTGAACGGCAGACTGTGAACCAGAGTTCACACATCGATTACGCTTATGTAGGTGTAAAACACAATTTTATTATTTTATATATATATACTGCTGTATTTGATCTCCTTTCTATGATGTGTTGAATGCTGTTGCTTGAAAACAAGTTGCGTTCCTTTCAAAATGCTAAAAGCTGATAGATATGTACTGCGCTGGGACGGCCCTCTGCTCATTGTACCAGGCGACCTCCTCCTCACCCCTGTTATATCGGGCTATTTAAACCCATTGAGCAGCATTCAGTGTTCTGGGCCCTGTTCCGTTTAGTGATGACCTCTGCGCTGTATGGATGACTTACTGTACGTCTGCTACACCTTTACAATCAGCAGCATTATGAGCGTGTGTGTGGACAGGCTCTGATGAATGATGATGGAGCCGGGCGCCGCTTCCTCCTCAACACGCCGCACCATTACATTCTATCACGGCTCTATTGATATGTTTGCGCTTCAGACAAGAGAGCAAGGGAGGAAGCGCCCTGGATCGATACTAAATATGATCGGAGCAGATGAGGTTAGGATCAGAGCGACAACCATTTAAAAGGTGCAGATACTCCATGCATACTTTGGGACGGATCAGATTTGTATTTTTTTTTAAATATTGACATTAAAAATATCCATCACCTGTGCATATCATCATATAATCTATACAATATATATCAAAAAGGGCATGCATACAATTTACAAATTCATAATAAAATAAAATAGACTTTGTCTGAATATATACATAATTTATAGTTGGTCAGAATAGTGCAAAATGAGCAGTGCAATGAAAGGTTATTGGTTTGAACAATAGTTAAAGCGTCATGATTCAGGACCTACTATTCAATTAATCACAATTAATAATGAACAAATAATGAACATTTGATATCATCATACACAAACTTACATTCATATGTAACTCATAAACTCTGTTGTAAAAAGTACTCTGCTTTGTCCTGTCTGTGTACTGTAAACTGTCTATTGTATTGTGTGTTTAACAATGTCTTTGTATGATATGTTTTTGACCTCCTCGAAAATTAGACCTCTCAAAAATAAAGTAGCAAACCAAACCATTATTCCCACTTTGGTCAGAAAATTACAGCCAAATAATTAATTCTGGATGTATTATTATTGTAAATATTACAATGTGAATTGCACAACTGTATCTTAATTAAGAGACATTTGTTTTTGTTTCATAGACTATTTATTAAAGGCTCTCTGGATGCAATATGAATGCTTTTCATTTTCCACGTGTTTCTGCGTCTCTACTGCAGTTTGGTGAAATGATTAGCCAGATTTACTCATTACACGTTGTTGACCACTATCTGCTTTGTTCATGCACGTGGATGAGGTCAGGACGTAGAGTGACCGGTAAATCTAGAGCTTTGTGTTTGGACTCAGCACGCTGCACTGATCCAACTGTCAATCACACGCTCCTTCACTCACTCGTGAACAAGACCCCGAGATACTTGAACTCCTCCACTTGGGGCATGGACCCCCCACCCACCTGGAGAGCATATTACTCCCTCTTTAACTCTCATGAATTCCATGTTGTTTGTTGTGCCCTTGGGCATTGCACTCCCTCCACACTGTCTGAAATACAGTCAGTGGCAATGAAACAGAGGTAAAAAAAAAATATAAAGAACTTTTCAACTTGATAGCTGTATAGAATAAGATTGAAAATGGCAAAAAAGTAGTTTTCTTTGTTGTGTAAATGCTTTGCCATTAATGTAGGCGAGCGTTTGGCCTCCACCTCTCCGCTCCTGCTCGTTCCTCTACAAAATGTCATAACACCGCGACTATGCTCTGTTTTGCTTCCACATCACCTGACCATTTCCACGCTTCTATTTTCCACTACGGTGTGTTCAAAAGCAAAATTAGCAGGGCAGTAACCGGCGCCGGACTCACCTATTTGTGTGTTTAATTGGCCATGTTGTCACCAGAGTTAATTGGATCTCCGAGTCCAGGTACTCACTAAATGTTTGCTAGCATTAGAACCTCAGCACTTTCCCATTAATGGCGCGTGAAATGAAATGTTTGATACTGCAAATAAAATCAGTGATATTCAAGGATGTTATGGTTGGTAATGTGTTCAAACTGCTCTTTAATGGGTCCGGGAAGATTGGGATAGTGTCAGCTGGAACGCCCGGGCCCTCTCCTGACTCGGGCGCCCGGCTCCGCATTGGCTTAACGACTGTCGACACTGATTACACGGGCCCCCCAAAAGCTGCGAGCCGCGGATGAGACTCTATTAGCGCTCCAATTAGAGTCATTAGCATAGCCCGCTTCATTTCAGTGCAACGATTATGCCGCGCAGAAGATAGGCCTTCCACACCGCCGATAGATGGGGAAGGAGTTAAAGGAGGATTACATGGTCGGCTGAGGAGATAAACCCAAAAGTACGTCACACTGTACAGTAATGGAAAGTTGGGATGGCCACCGGGAAAAGAAGAGTGGCGTTATGCTTTATGTTGTAAGAAAATGCACATTATGGAAGGAGATTGTTCCCATAAAAAGTTGTGGGTTGTACAGGAGATTTGATCAAATGTAACAGAAAATAAAAGGATGATCATGTACTGAATTGGAGTCATTTTGAGTGTGTTGTCAGCAGTGTTAACAGTAGTACAACCGAGGAGCGCCTGAGAAATACTTGGCCACTAACTTTGTTTCCATTCACACTCACATCAAATCTAAATTCAGACTAAACTGGGACTATTCCTGAGCTTCGGGACCATGACTTAATTAGAACAGGAGCAAACAAAGTCTGTATCAGAATTAAAACACAATCAGACCAAACAGATGTGATGGATTAGGAATGCCAGAATATATGATTCAAAATTAATCTAAATGAAAAACAAAAAACCTACTACATGTACTGCCCATTACTGCTCTCTCTTTAAAGTCCACTTGTTGTATAAATCACGATTTGGGAATGTACAGACTCTGAAAGCCATAAAGTTCTGAAGGACTTATTACATATACCAAAATGTAATTTACTCATTTACTCAAGTGCATGCACCATACTTTTCCTACTAAATATATTTATTTCTTTTTTTTCTCGTGAAATCTGTGTTTATTCAATTTAATTCAATGTATTTTTGAAACTTCCAAAATCACAACTACGGTTGTCTCGGAGGGCAAATATTTCCTTCTGATTGTTCAGAACTGATGATTGAACAAAACAACTAAATCTAAATATCACCTGGCATTCCAGCAGTCTCCCATCCAAGTACTTACCAGCCCCAACACTGCTTATCCTCCCAGATCTGACCAAATCAGGCTTTGATAATTGTTGATTTGATAATCTTCTCTCCATCAGAGCTAGACGCGATCTAAACATTTAATGTGCAGATAAACTAAATTAAAAACAGTATATTTAAACTTTTTTTTTAGGTATTGATCTGCCAATCACTGCTAAAAAGGATCTCCAATCTTATTAACACCAGCGAATGACCACTTGAAATGGCTTCTGGATCCTGTGGAGTTGAGAGTACTTCAGAGAGCGATAACGGCGTGCACTGGCCCTCAGCCTCCGCATGTAAATCAATCTAGTGTGAAATTTACGACTGCTGATGTGTAAGTCGTCCATAATGAGCTGGGATGTTATTGATAAGGCCATAGAATGCGTCACCTATTGGAAAAGTGCTTAGCCCGCTGATCCCATGTCAAAGCCCTACACAGGCGTCTGTGGAGACGGAGACAGATTAACAACACGCTTCACCATCTTCTTCTGATTTCTGGATCATTTTGTTTGAACTTTACAGCATTGAAGTGATGGCAAATACAGTTGCAAAGTGGTTAGACTTCTCACCTGACAGCAATTCAATTGATAAACATGCTAGTCTATGTGTCTAGTGTGAATGTGTGCCAACATCCACATGGACCAATGGGAGCAGGAAGGATGGATGTGCTCGGGAGGGAAAAAGACCCAGTGAAAAAATATTGAATGACGGCTCAGTAGGGCCACCTCGAAAATCGGTTAACATGGGGACAAAGGGAGCCTGAAACCAAAAAAACGCTGCAGTAAAAATATGACGCTCACCCCTAAAAATAGTTAATGTGAGGACGTATAAAAAATGATACATTGACCTCGCCCTAAATCATACAGGAAGTCAGCCATATTGGGTCAAACACGCACTGACAAAAGTGCACCTCGTCATACTTTTGGTATCTCCTCCTACAGTTTGAATTGAAAACACTGTACATATATATATATATATATATATATATATATATATATACATATATATATATATATATATATATATATATATTTATTTATTTATTTATTTATTCAATTTTATTATTTCTCCCACAAACCACCCCAATTTTGACCCACTGAACGTTAACAAACACTCATGGTGTTGGTGAAGCACTGCTTCCCTCTCCTGAGGCACCGCAGGGTTTGCCAGAATTTCTTTGAGGCTGATCTATAGTCCTCCTCCATGGACTCCTCCTGCCCCCGGGTTTTTGCCTCTGCAACAGCACAACCTGCGGTGCACTTAGCACACTTAGACGACATCCCTTACTTTTAGTGTCCATCACCAGGTTCCTGGATTGTGGCCGCAACAGGCACCTGCAAACTTGTAACCACAGCTCCGAGCAGCCGCATCAACAATGGAGGCGGAGAACATGGTCCACTCGGACTCAATGTCCCCAGCCTCCCCCGGGACATGGGAGAAGCTCTCCCGGAGGTGCGAGTTGAATACCCTACTGACAGAGGGCTCCACTAGACGTTCCCAACAGACCCTCACAATGCGCTTGGGTCTGCCAAGTCTGTCCGGCTTCCTCCTCCGCCAGCGGATCCAACTCACCACCTGGTGGTGATCGGTTGACAACTCTGCCCCTCTCTTCACCCGAGTGTCCAAGACATGTAGCCGAAGGTCAAATGACACAACAACAAAATAAATTATTGACCTCTGGCCTTGGGTATCCTGGTGCTATGTGCACTGATGGACACTCTTGGACTTGAATATTGTGTCCGTTAAGGACAATCCGTGGCTAGCACAGAAGTTCTAACAAATCTAATAACTGAACACCGCTCGGGTTAAGATCTGGGAGGTCATTCTTCCCGATCACCCCTCTCCAGGTGTCACTGTCATTGCCCACGCGTTGAAGTCCCCCAGTAGAACAACGGAGTCCCCGGTCGGTGCACTGTCCAGTACCCCTCCCAGGAATATCAAGAAGGCCGGGTACTCTGCACTGCTGTTTGGCCCGTAAGTCGACACAACAGTGAGAGACCTGTCACCAACCTGAAGGCGAAGGGATGCGACCCTCTCGTCCACTGGGGTAACTCCAACACGTGGAGGCTGAGCTGAGGGGCTATAAGCCCACACCAGCTCCGCCCACACCAGCCCCGTCTCTCCCCGCGGGCAACACCAGAGAAGTGGAGCGTCCAGCCCCCACTATATCTAGTCAGTACCGCTCAACCTCTTGCAACAGCTCAGGCTCTTTCACCCCCAGCGAGGTGACATTACCACAAGCCAGGTTTTGCGTCAAGAGATCCAGTCGTCGAGGTCCCCGCTGTCGACTGCCGCCCAGATCTCTCTGCACCGGCCCCTTTTAGGATCCTCTTGCAGGTTGTGGGTCCACGAAAGGACGGCCCCAAGTCGCTCGTTCGGGCTGTGCACTGTGGAGAAAGACCCGGCCACCGAAAAACCTTTTTATAGTGCTACATAATAATTGGTTGTATGCAGACACTTTTCCTGTATACATTTCATGATGAACCTGGAGCTTTGACTTGCGCCATTTTCGCTCCACTCGGCGGTATTCCCTTCTCTGTGCCCTGACCCAATCATAATTATTTTAGGCCCCTTCTGCTTATTCTTAGCCACTTTAATCTTCATAGGGGCCATGGTGTCCAGAACATTTAAAACACTAGATGTAACAGAGTTCAACAGGTCATTTACATCAGAACATAAAACATTTTCAACATTTTCCGTATCCATGAAAAGTGCACCTGTGCCATCACTTATGTGTCTCCTCCGCTCAAGAGCTGAGCTTTAGGAGTGACAAACAGATCAAAAAAGACACAGAAATGATCAAACAGAGCAACATCGACCACCATAAAGTTTAAAATATTAACCCCCTTTGATTGAATAATCAAAATCAGTACATATGACTAAAAGCATGTCAGTAAAATCATCAATAAAACGTTGGCAGTGTTGGAGAGGCTTGTATAAAACATGAAGACAATGGATGGAGACTGTTTTAGTTTTTTTTAGTATGTATCCTTTTAAAGGATACATACTCAAATGATTAAAAGACCCCAAAGGACAACCTGTGGTTAATTATTTAATCTCTAAAAAATGCACAGACCTTTTTGTTTTCACGTATTATAGAGTCAAATTTGAAGTTTGGTTGAGCAGATTCTTTAAAAGCTAAACTACGTGTGTTGTTGTCAAGCTATATTTCACTTAAAACATGAAATTGAGATTATAAGGAGAAATAAAATGACTGATTAGAAATGTTTTGTTATATAATGATCTGAAATTTAGCATAGCAAGTTTCAATTTGCTTTCGGTGGAACTAAGCATTGAATTACTATATGATACATGAAATAAATGTCTCTGATTTGTCAGAATAGAGCTAACATTTGTGCAAGAGCGAGTGGATTTAACTTTAATTTGATGCAGGTTTTGAGACACCGCTTCGTGGATGGAGTGTTTATATCTGTGATAATTGACGTCCCGTGTAGTCTTTGAGTTTGAGACCCAAGAGTCTCTAAAAGCTCAGTAGGAGGTAGGGCTCCTGTGTTATAGAATCAGCTCTGTCCGTGTTAAAGAGGCCGACACAGTCTCTTCATTTAAGTCCAGGCTTAAAATGTTCCTCTTTGAAATGGCTTATGGTCAGACCAGTTAGGAACAGAAATATAAACCTACTTTTCCTGTCAACAATATTCATTGTTTAATTTAACTTCCAATCTGTTCATTGCTTTTTCTTCTTCCCCGTGGCGAGTGGAAGAGACACATCTATGACTTGTGGATCCAGATGCTCCTCTGCTGGAGAAACAGTCTCTAACCCTACACCAGATGAAGGGTTCTTCATCTGCCTCTAAGAACTGGTTCTCCTCCTGAAGAACTGGTTCTCCTCCTGAGTGGCTCCAGCTCCAGTGTCTATCTCGCGTCCTCCTGTCCGTCCGAAGAAATCGGATCTCTCCTTCACTGTGGAACTCCTTGAGGTTTCTGTAGGTTTGGTAGGTTTTCCTTGTCGGGAAGGAGGGTCTAAGGACAGGGAAGCTTGGGACATTTGTCTAAGGACACAGAATGCTAGGAAATTGCCAATACCCTATGAAGATTGTTTAATCTGTTCTCACTGTCACCCTTCGTGGCAACATCTGTTGTGATTTTGGTCATTACAAAAATGTATTTAAATTAAATTAGTTGAGTCACTTTGGCGCGTAATGTGCGTTTCTGACTGCAAGAGAGCACTAGAGCCACTACAAAACGGCTGTGTGTTGAATAATGTGAAGAAGACAAGGTTGTGAGGAGCGTCCATGATTGTCACAGTCACTCACGTGCAGGAACGCCCCCCAAGTAGTGGACAGCATACAGCATGTTGTTTGTGAGTAGACCACATCCGAGTCTTTTCAGATGCAAACCATCCACATTGTAGTGAGTTGGATGATCCCAATACAAGTTAAAATTGTCATTAAAATTGATGAAGTGGAATCTACAAATTGAGCTGAGCCAGGCGTTCAAATAGAGAGTTCGACTGAATCTCTCAGCCCCACAATACAGTGTGGGATTGTATCTGGATACAAACAAGGACCTGCCCGGAATAATTCACAGTGCCAATACATCAAAAAGTTCCAAGAAATCCCTTTTCCCTTTTTTGGAGCAGGTCAGGAGGTCTCCTCACAATCCGTGAGACTGTCCGTCATAGCGTTGAAGAAACGACCATGTCAGATAATAGAGTCACTGATGATCACTGTTGTAGGAGGGAAGAGTGGCTGAGACCGACCCATAGGTGGATTATGGTGCTGTAAACCATCGCTGTACATGGAGGTCTGGGGGCTCGAGCTGAGAGGCTTCGGGCTGCGGGCCAGATGCAGTTGTGTACCGGACCCTTCAGTTCGGGGTTCCGAGTGCAGAGGAGTGTTCTCGAGCAGAAACACTAGTTGAGCTGCGGCTTGTTGTGACTGCAGTGCCACCGGCTTTACCTCGGCCGAGGACCGTAACACCTCCAAAGGCGGCACCACTGGCTGTGCGCCGGAGAAAGTGGCAAGGCTGGAGCCTGAGCATCACTTGATCACCTCAAGATTGCCCCTTTGATGATATTTAGTCTGGTTGATGAATTAACAAGTCTTAAAAAAAGCTTACCAGGGGCCAGAAAGGCAGCCACTTACTTTCATAGACACATCCCAAGTTAATCCAAAGTAGTTTTGTAAAATAAAATATAAAAATTGGAAAAATGCGTATTTTCCCTTCATGTTTCTGAATTTGAGCAGTTCACCTGTTCCTACAGCTCATTGCTCTGTCAAAGAAACTCTCTGATTGGCTCTAATGTGAGTGACAGCGACAAACCTTCAGGATTGCGTCGCAGGCCTGCGTCCGCACGTCAACATGCACCAGCACGAGGTTTTCACCAGCACGACTTTCGCTTGTCGCTGACCTGAGGGAGACAGACAATTTTCACATTGTTGCGCAGGTTCTATTGGAAATGAATAGAGAAGGAGCAATGTCGCTCCCCGTGTGTCGAGAACATTACCCTTTAGGAGCCAGTCAAAAGAATACATCAGATGAAAACATCATTGAACATCCAGAAGATTCTAGAATGAATCCTCTCGATTGCGTGTCCAAAGCTGAGAATTCATACAACTTTTCACAGAATTCCATTGGCTCAATTAAGCTTAGATTTTGCTCCAGAATATTATTCATATAGAAGCCTGTTTTAGCCATAAAAAGGGTCGCTTGTCCTGAATTTATGGCAGACTGGCCTTTCATACATTACGATGAGCGCTGCGCATCATAGTTATAATACAAAAAATGTGTGTCTGCTGCAGGTTTTGAACTCAGAATGTCACAAGTCAAACGCCTCGACCAACCGCAAAGAATCATGTCCCCAAAACGAAACAGCCATTCTACCTGAGAGTTCTGACCTGTCGTGGACCGTATGAACGTGCACATACTGATGATAAATAAACTTCTCCTGCATTAGAACTCCAGCTCATGCCAGCGTTATTGAGCAGTCACTACAATAAACAATGTCATTCCAAACAATAGAGACTTTGAGTGACAGTCAAACAACTGCGAACATTAGCACCTACTTTAGGCATCTACAAATCTGTTAATCATTTCCCAAATATTGACTCTTAGAAGGGATCATGTGAATGTTTTTGTTGGAAGATGCATGGGTTTCATTAATAAAAGTATTGCCGTTTTGGAAAAAGCCCACACTTCTAGTACAAAACATGACTCTACATTGATTATACAAAAATGATATTAACCTTTGCGTGCATAACCAATGAGCTGGCCCTGTCCCTGCGTTCCTGCTGGAGCGAGTCTTTTGTGTTGTCGCCCGGCTCTAGAGGACCTGTTTGTGCGCTGAACAACATGTGAGTGTGAAGAAGCCTGTACAGGGTGATAAATATTCACTGCTTGATGACTGGAGCAGATACGGAGCCACCGTCTCCGGGGTTATCAGCAGCCCGCCACATTTGGGTATATTTTTATCAGGGCCCATCTATTATCTGTTTAGCTAGTGGCGAGCGCGGGAATCAAGCGCACGCCATTTGGATTTAAAATGAGATTGTACTTAGTGGGATCAATACATCTGTGAGGCTAACCTTTGGAGGAACACTGCAAAAACACCCCCAACACACAAGTGAAAATGACTTCAAAGTAGAATGTTAGTTCGTTAGTTAGTAGAGTACAGGGATGTCACGATATACAATTCTAGAAAAGTCCCAATTCAATGACTTTTCACAACTATTGACACCAAGAACAAACAACAGTCTAATAGATCACAATTCTTCCAGTCTGTGAACAAATGTATCAAATCAAACTTTCTGAATGATACAGAAGTCCATAATACTATGCATCAAATACAGTTGTGTTGCATTTATATTTTTGTTCAATCTGTAACAAAATATTTTAATTTAAGGCATTCAAAACTGTTAGAAAATACCCTGCAAAGTTCCCAAACTTCCCAAAATGTTCAAAAGGTAAAATATTGCTGCTCTGGGGGGAAGTTCCCTTTGAACAAGACGGTTTCTTGACACTGCAATGTGTCATGGAGGGATTTTAAGTAGGGACAGGTAAAATATATGGCCAATAATATTAAAAATAATGTGTTTTTATGAAAGATTGAGAGAAATAATGATAAAATATATCTATTCCAAATAAAAACATGCAAAGATTCCCAGTCATGTTAGCATAGCAACATGGTTAACGTGGTCGTTTAATGTGTACTTTTATTAGCTCCTGAAACAAAGTCTGGAGTGATTTCTTGGAGTCCTCCGGTTCCTCCTGATGGCAGTTGTCCATTTTTGTCCACAAACAGGGTCTCTGGAATGCTATAGAACATGGGGGGCTGGTCATAGGCCGAGCCGAGATTTTCAGATGCCATCCTATGAAGAGCCTCACCACTGCCAACACCAGGGGGCCCGGGTCACATCAGAACCATAGGACCAAGGATATCCTATGAACATTATTTCATCCGTTTTTCACTGTCGCCCTTCGAGGCAACTGCTGCTGGGATTTTGTGAGTTACAAAAATACATTTTATGGAAATATCCCCAATTTTTCATTAAATTTGGTCATACGATATTTTACAATGGTCACACAGCACTTTTCCAGCACTTTTTCAAGGCACTTAACAGCACACTCGTATACGCTACCAAAGATGTATATGTCAAGAACGGGATTCAAACCACCGACCTCTGGAGCAGAAGTCCAGCACGCTGCCATCTGTCGCCCCCAGTTCTTTTTGAGGCTCATATATTATGTGTATTGGATTAATATTGCAATTTGTTGGACAATTCAGCATTTCTTTTTAGTTCGAGGCGAGCGCGGGAATCCAACGGCATTTGTAATTATTGAGATTGTACTTTCCAGGATCAATACATCTGTACGCTAACCTTTGGAGGGACAGAAGAGCCCTGATGCTGATTTGAAATGTTAACATAGCATTTTGGGAAAGCCTTAAGTAGTTTTTTGTACCCGTTTATCGCATTACGGAAATGTCAATCATGGCGGACTGAATAGTGTCATCAACAGCAGGACATTGTGGTTCGATCAAAGACATAAGCAGGGCCCTAAAGGTTGAGAGGGATGAGGCAGCTGAACTTATATAAGGGTTGTGTATTTGATTGTATTAGTGTTCTGGTGAGGGGGAGGTTTGCTGCGAGTGAGGGTCCGCAGAGCAAGACGTGGTGTCCAAGTCAAGTATTTGATTTAGGAGGAAAAAGTTACACAATACAATATTCCTCCCTCACAAATAACTTATTTTATTTACTCAGAAATGTCTGAATGTGCTTTGGTCCTTTGGTGTGAACAATACTTTAATATAATGATAGTTATAGTTGTGTATATCAAAGAACAATTCTAAAGTAGCCACCTTTGTTCTTTTTTTTGTACATTTTGTGGTCTTGTAAATGGAGGACAAAATGAGACCGCTTTCTCTTTCTTGTACAGCCGTGAGTTTGGAAAGCAGTGCTCTGATTGGCCACACACCTGAAAGTGAATGGATGAGCCAAAGGGACGAGTTATTAAGAAAAGAAAACAATAAATAATCATTTTAATCATTATTTTAATCATTATTATCATTATTATAGAAGGTCAGGAGACAGTGAACTAAGAGCAATACAAGAATTCCAACACGTTCAAGTCGTTCCATTTAAGTACTGTATACTGCACTGTACATGACACATTTTCAGTCCAAAACTGAGGAGACCTCAAATATATATTTTTACATATATTGTTTTTCTGACTTACAATAATTTTGTTTGTTTAAAGTAACTGCTCACAATGCATCTCCTTCATATGCAATGTAACTGCATCTATTTATTCACATGAATAATAAGAAACACAGGGTTAAACTGCCTGGAATCGAATCAAATATTTTATTACTTATATTATTCTATATTGCTACATAAAAAGACTCTTTATTTTAGACATAGTGTGTGTTCTTCCCTTTGCCTGTTACAGTGTTATAGTCCGAGTTGTTGTCACTGCCACTTTGAATGACAAAGTCATTTTAAACCCCAGACAATTCAGCTGATGGAACCCGGCGAATCCTTTTGCCTTGAGAATAAGTGAGTGAAGTAGATACAAATTGCATTTTCACCTACACATGCTGAAAGTATAATGCTGTAATTAATAAAATGCCCCGGCGCCTGCATGGCCGATTTATTCTATAGCCTTTTTGCCAATTAGGCCTCTGAAGGTGGAAGCTCTTTTGAGAGGGGCTTTTAGATTAATCATATTATCTAACGCTTTTGAAACACGAACGCTTCTTGACCTCGTCTTCCATAAGAATCCATTATCTTAAACTATCACGGTAATCCTGGCTTTGGGAGGGTGAGGCAAGGAAGGCAGAATCAAGGCTAATAGATCGCAAATAAGATTAATCTTTGATCTAAGTGCCGATTACACTTGGACCTGCCCTTGAATACTCAGGTGCGACCTTGAGACGCGCATCCACTCCGAGTGACGCTGACTGCGGGGGCCGGGGATGGCTCTGCCGCTGCTCGTCCCAGAAGGGCAGGGTCGGATGGGGCGGGTGGGGCGGGTGCTGAGGGTGCTGCGAGGGGGGGATCAAAACCACCCTCCTGGAGATCACAGGCCAGGCAGCTTAACCTCAGCACGGTCGAGCTGTTAAGCAGTGCAGCTAATGACTGAGTCAAACTCATCACCACGGAAACGCCCGCATCATCATTTAACAGCAGTTATGCTTTTACACGACTTCATCAAAGATGCATTCTCACTGTGAATACAACACTTTTTACTCACAGACAAAGCACAGGGTTGTTTATTTCAATTACTTAATTAACAGCATATTCTAATCGGCATAATTAAATAAACAACATCTTACAAATGACTGGAGTTATCATCATCAGTAGTAACTTATTACCTGCTAATTATATGAAGTGACTATTCAAGTGAGTTACAGTCATTTAAGAGTTTAATCAGAGTATAACTGGATTACACAAGCATATAAATACATTTATTTGAAAAGATAAGTAACCAATACATAATCATAAATATGTTTGAAACAATAATTACATATTCGCTCTAATTTATTTGTATATTGGTCATAATAAGCATATAAAATCCTGAAAGAATCCTCAAAAAAAAATAAAAGATCGCTATGTGCAATCAAATACTGTGGTTACATGAGCTCTTCCAATCAAATGATTTGATTTCTGCAGTGAAAAGATTATCAAAATATATGTAAACAGCCAAATCATCAATTTTGTGGGATCCTGGGCATCATTACTCAGATTTGGTGCATGTGAAAATAACTTGTTTAAATCCAAAGTGATGCTTGGCTGTGCTTATGACGGTCACATTTATGCATAATTATTCATGGCTTTGTATTGTGATTTGTACTGTTTTGTAAAATGATATTCATGCGTTTGTATTGTGATTTCATGTACTTTTTTATTGCAATTTGCGCTACAAACATTACAATGTATTGCCAGATTTGAACTCTCAACCTCCGACTGAAACGTCTCTAGCACAAAGGGCGAGCATGTCCGTGTTTTCCATAGACACGTCGATACTCACACACTTCAGACCTGCTCCGGCCCGAACCCTCCAAACCTGCTGCGATCGATGCCCCGGCGCAGGACTCTGGGGCCGGCTATTTGATTAATCTGGTGGGGTGCGCGGAAGGAGGGGGGGGGCGCCAACAGCTGATAGTTCTGTGCCATTAGGACAGGCCCGCTAATGAAATCTCATTTAATTTGTCAGGAAGAGAGTGCTAATGTTAAAAAGCTTTCGAGTAATAAAAAGTCTGGGGAGATGTGAGGGAAAGCTTTAAGTAATGGCGCTGTGTATCTGGGCTGCTCTGGAGGACTATTTACATAACTGTCAGGGAGGTCCGCCGTAATTCAATTAGCCCGACGCCTCAGCGCTTCATTTCCACGTTTGGAAGGAGCTCGCTGAAAGAGGAGACTCTGGATAAACGGCTGGAGTACAGGAGGACGTTCTGTCGTCTCGGACCTTCTGAACGCACTCCTCTGCCGCTCGGCACAGAAGGAGACGGACGGTTCAATCAGTCAGGCAAAATACAAGTCTATGTCACTCATTTACAAGCACAGAGAGGTCCAAGTGCGCTAAACAACCCGAGTCAGATCGCCCTTGTCCCAGTCTACGGCAGGTCCCAGGAGGGATGTGAGCGGAGGCTGAGCGGAGTGATGCTACAAATTGACATTAAAAGAGGCGACGGAAGTGAAGATGTTGGAGATGTTTCCTTTTATCATTTGATCACACTTTGAACGTGAGTCCAGTCGTAACTGCTCCACACCAGAGACGACTGAAGCGCATCGGGCTGAAAGTGGTGCAGAGTGTTCACACTGGCACTTACACCACATCAAACTGGAACTCACTTTAGATCTAATCCTGGAATAAATCAGGATCAAACATGGACCAGAACCGAAACAAACCAGGTTTACTTCTAAAGCAGATCCAAACCAGACCTAAACCAGACCTAAACCAGGTTTAAACCAGGTCTAAACCAGGTCTAAACCAGGTTTAAACCAGGTTTAAACCAGACCTAAACTAGGCCAGGTCTAAACCAGGTCTAAACCAGGACTAAACCAGGTCTAAACCAGGTTTAAACCAGGTTTAAACCAGACCTAAACTAGGCCTAAACCAGGTCTAAACCAGGTCTAAACCAGGACTAAACCAGGTCTAAACCAGGTTTAAACCAGACCTAAACTAGGCCTAAACCAGGTCTAAACCAGGTCTAAACCAGGACTAAACCAGGTCTAAACCAGGTTTAAACCAGACCTAAACTAGGCCTAAACCAGGTCTAAACCAGGTCTAAACCAGGACTAAACCAGGTCTAAACCAGGTTTAAACCAGACCTAAACTAGGCCTAAACCAGGTCTAAACCAGGTCTAAACCAGGACTAAACCAGGACTAAACCAGGACTAAACCAGGTCTAAACCAGGTCTAAACCAGGCCTAAACCAGGCCTAAACCAGGTCTAAACCAGGCCTAAACCAGGTCTAAACCAGGTCTAAACCAGGTCTAATCAGGTCTAAACCAGGTCTAAACCAGGACTAAACCCGTCTAAATCAGGTCTAAACCAGGTTTAAACCAGGTTTAAACCAGACCTAAACTAGGCCAGGTCTAAACCAGGTCTAAACCAGGACTAAACCAGGTCTAAACCAGGTTTAAACCAGGTTTAAACCAGACCTAAACTAGGCCTAAACCAGGTCTAAACCAGGTCTAAACCAGGACTAAACCAGGTCTAAACCAGGTTTAAACCAGACCTAAACTAGGCCTAAACCAGGTCTAAACCAGGTCTAAACCAGGACTAAACCAGGTCTAAACCAGGTTTAAACCAGACCTAAACTAGGCCTAAACCAGGTCTAAACCAGGTCTAAACCAGGACTAAACCAGGACTAAACCAGGACTAAACCAGGTCTAAACCAGGTCTAAACCAGGCCTAAACCAGGCCTAAACCAGGTCTAAACCAGACCTAAACTAGGCCTAAACCAGGTCTAAACCAGGACTAAACCAGGTCTAAACCAGGTTTAAACCAGACCTAAACTAGGCCTAAACCAGGTCTAAACCAGGTCTAAACCAGGACTAAACCAGGTCTAAACCAGGTTTAAACCAGACCTAAACTAGGCCTAAACCAGGTCTAAACCAGGTCTAAACCAGGACTAAACCAGGACTAAACCAGGACTAAACCAGGTCTAAACCAGGTCTAAACCAGGCCTAAACCAGGCCTAAACCAGGTCTAAACCAGGACTAAACCAGGTCCAAACCAGGTCTAAACCAGGTCTAAACCAGGTCTAAACCAGGTCTAAACCAGGACTAAACCCGTCTAAATCAGGTCTAAACCAGGTCTAAATTAGGACTGAACCAGGACTAAACCAGGACTAAACCAGGTCTAAACCAGGTCTAAACCAGGCCTAAACCAGGTCTAAACCAGGTCTAAACCAGGTCTAATCAGGTCTAAATCAGGTCTAAACCAGGTCTAAATTAGGACTGAACCAGGACTAACCGGGTCAAAATCAGGATCAAAATCAGGACTAGTGGAAAGTGGTGTTAGGATACAGTGTATTTCAGAGCGTGTGTGTCCCTGGAGCCTGGCCCCTGGAGCCTGGCCCCTGGAGCCTGGCCCCTGGAGCCTGGCCCCTGGAGCCTGGCCCCTGGAGCCTGGCCTCTGCAGCACGCTCATCTCTGCCGCTTCGGGCCAAGTTCACGGTGAACCTGCTGCTTGTGAGTTAAGAAAAGAAATGGCACCAGTGAATAATGAATGACACGTATGGGGTTCCAACAAGGTTAAGTGTAATGCCATCGCCGTTTACATTCCAAGGGTAGAGCCGCTTTATGGCGTTCAAAAGGAGGTCTTAGGAACAAAATAAGCGTAAATCCAGTCGGCTGCGTGTTGCATCTGACATCTCAATCAGCCTTTATCAGCGCCCCTTCTGAGCGCGCTCCACTTCATGCCCAGACAAATGTGCCAAAAGGGCCTGGAAATGTATCTGACCACGGCACGCAACCGAATGAATAACCTCCTCTTTGGCGGCTGCAGAGTTAGCAGAAGCCGAGCTGCTTTGCCATGAATCTGCGCCGACAGCCGACATAATATAACGGCGAAAACACTGGTGTGACTTCCATTTTCTTTGCTTTCTATTGATTTTCAGTTCATAACGCGGGGCAACTAAACGGCCTCGCTGAGTACATAATAAATCCAGTCTGAGCGTCTTTTATTGAGGAGAATTTAATAAAAGCGCGGTGGCGAGGTGATGTGGGGATTTGGGCGAACAGAAGGAGGTAAAATAAGGAGCAAGGCTTAATCTGCTCAAGTCTGATAACCGTGGCATTTTATCCACTCAAACAAGCGAGCACTGTTAACCCTGCAACTGCTGCAGATAAGAGCCATTATGTTGAAATCATTGTCCAAAGTCAAGAAAAACAAGGCGGTTATGTAACTCTTTCTGCCTGTCTCCATGGAGATGTATAATTTAATGTACGCCAGATTCTTTTTTTTTTCTAAACACAAAAACAAACATAATATGACCAGAGAGCGAAACATCAGTCCGAATTTAAACACACATCAACTAAACAAGTGTAAAAACTCGAGTCCAGAGTCGGCAAATTTGTCCTTTAAATTCAAATTAAGTTTGAATGTTCTCTTTTCCATCAGTCTAATGTTGGTAAGTCAGTCCAGTCCTTGGTCCTTGGGGGTTTTTGCATCATCCATTTCTTTGTTATGCCTTTTTTCCGCTGCCACATTCCAAATATTTCCATTCACTCTGTCAATGGCAGGAGATTTAAGGCCCAAGTACATAGTTCCACAATTGAGTGGAATGAAAATGTCAAAAACTGTCCTTAATTTCCGTCCAAAACTTGTGAACAACAGGACAATCCCAAAACACATGATAGTGGTTTGCCTCCTGCTGCCACATCCTCTCCAACAGTCTGCATTTCCCTGTGAGTAATGGGCACTTTGACATGGGCGTATGAAGAAACCAGACACACTTTTCCAACAGAATTTCCTCCAAACATGTGATCCTGTGGTTCTCCACTGAGATGTACTTTTATTTCTCAGGCTATACTGCGCTCCTAAATAAAAGCTGCGCACACATGCTATTTACAAAGAAAATAGAACTTGTCCATAAACGGGCCGCACCTGACAATAAACGGCAGGTGCCCACGTTGTAACATGAGTTACACATAAATAAATGTGGCAGTGATGCGTCTTTTGACCCGTAAGTCACGTCTGGACAAGAAAGTTTCATTTGAATGCGACAGGTTCTAAACTGCAGACTCGTATATCACATGTTCACACTCTACGTGTCTTTGTGTTCAGCTGCTTCTAGATTCACTTCCCCATTAAAGTCATTTCTCTGTGAATATGAGTCTGATTGAAAATATAGAGAACACGATGTGTCCCTTGGACAGTGTTTCCACTGATGTCTTCTTCTACAGTGTCTCAAACGCTCCTGCTAGATTGCCCCCCGGTGGCCAGTCAAATGTTATAATGACCGCAGGGTTCACTGGGGGAGAAGTAGCAGCTTAATGTCTGAAAAGTATGGTACATATATTTTCCCAGTCTTCGTCATCCAGAACAAAGTGACCCTCTCTTACCCATTGACCCTTAATGTAAACAGTAGAGTGGCTGTCCAAATTGTTAATACATTTGTATGAATTAGATATTAATCCTCTTGGAAATTCAGATTTCAAATGATCCTCCTTTACAATCTGTTAAAGACCTTTATACCTTTTGCTGTCCAGACTTTAAATCTTGAGTCTTTGCTGTATTTTGATCATAAGCCAACCAATTTACTAACACCTTTGTTTAGTTTGTGTGTTTTGATCAGCTCCTTCCATGTGGAAGAACAGACTTCACCCAAGGGTTCTCCACTTCCTCCAAATGACTCAAGCGTCTGTCATGTCCCAGTAATTGATCTCAATATGTTTCCATTGAGCCTCATATTCTGAGTCACACCAGCAACGCTCTGATTTGAGCTGAAAAGGTACATTTTTCAGACAAGGTCAACCACAGCCTCATTTTTCTTTATTTCGATAGTTGTAAAGTTTTGAATGAGATACAGGGTTTTTTCCTTGCCATACAAATCTTGAGATTACTTTATTCCAATCATAAAACAGTTGGTTGGAGATGGAAATCAGACAAGTCTGGATAGAGAAAACTGGGAAAAACATTCATTTTTATAATTTAAATCCTTTGACTTAGACTTAGGTAGGGGATATGGTTCCATGATTTAAGATATGTTTTTATAGACGTTAAAAGGGGTTATACTCTATGGAGAACCACAGCTAAATATCTAAGCGATTCCGTTTGCTATTTAAATGGGTAGATCTTTCAAAATGGCAGAGAAGGTTGCCAGAAAGAGATGATTTCAGTTTTTTGTACATTCATTTTGAATCCAGACATTGGACCAATTTTTTGGGGGAAAAATACAATAGGACATAATCTGCATAGCAGGTAATTTTATGTTCTGTCCCATCTATTGTAATACGGTGAAGTGTTTTTGATTTTTGATAAATAAATTGGGCCAATGGTTCCAAAGACAAAGCAAACAGGAGGGGAGACCAGGCACAGCCCTGCCTCACTCCCCTTTCAACAGTCAGTGGATTTGTCAGATGACCATTGATTTTAATTCTTGATGTTGGACCATCATAAAAATCCACATTATTTTTTTATAATAAATCTTCGATTTGAAATTGGTTTAGTTTCACTTGAAACTAACCTCTTTGTTTACTATCAGCCCTTTAATGTGCTATCTATATCCTATTGTGAACTCGCTTTCGCTCCCTCCTCACTGAGTACCTGATTAGCATCCGAATTCCCAGGGCGTCTACCGCTCTAGGGTTTCAAGACACCATTATAAACAACCGGAAGGTTGAATCTTAAACCTTTGTTTCTGTTCAAGGACGGATTTTCTTTTTGAACAGAGATTGCCTCTTTAACTCCTCTTTCAAACCATCTTTTCTCCAGCTTAGAATCTTCACCTCACTGTCTTTTAAGATGAAGATGCACGGCGCTCTGTGGTCCTGAATTTGCATTTCTTCTGTGCTGATAGAGCCTCTTGTTCTGCACAAGGCGGTTTAGTTTCTCCTATGTGGCGCTATTTACAATTTTCTTCACTGCATTGGGTGGAGTAAACTACATTGCTCTTCTTTTGTGTCAGCATCTTGTCCTTCGGGTGAACCAGTTTTTGTCTTAAAGTGTTGCCTGGTTTAAAATATGCAGTTTTTCCAACAGTCCCGAGACATAGGGGATAGAAACACCCTTACCAGGCGGAAGAGCCCAGGGCACAGCCGTGAATCCGTCTGTAAAATTGTCCCTGGAATTGAAAGTGTGTGGTGTTAAGACAGATGTCTAATAGTTTGCAAATGTGTCCAGGTGTCAGTTTGGTCCTTTCCTTTAAGGTGGTCTTCCTGCAGTCTGGTCTTAACCTTAACCTCAGAGGTCGGGATGCAAGTGAATCATATGAAACCACATCATTTCAATTCCAGGGACAATTTTACAGACCGAGACACGGCTGTGCCATGGGCTCTCTCGTCTCTCCCATAGTGGCTAAATTGAACATGGAGCACTTTGAGAAGAAGGCACTGACCTCCTTTTCAGGTATTGCCCCAAAACTTTGGTTCCGCAACGTGGATGACACATTTGTAACAATCAAGAAACAAGAGCTGAAGCCTTCTCAGAGCACATCAATGCTGTGGACCTGCATATCAGGTTTACAAGAGAAGACTCTAAGGAGAGCCGCTTGGCCTTTCTTGATTGTTCCACGATCTGAGGAGAGGACGGAAAGCTCTGAATAGAAGTATAAAGGAAACCTACCCACACGGATCAGTACCTGCTCTTTGGCTCTAATCACCCACTACAGCACAAGCTGGAGGTGACCAGAACTTTACAACACAGAGCTCAAGGTGTGCCCACCAGCTCAGAGGGCAAGAGGAAGGAGGAAAAAACGTCCGGAATGCGCTCTCAGCCAGTGGATACCCGGCTCGGGGGCCTGTCTCACAACCTAGGGAAGGCAATTCCAGATCTTTGCCCCATAGAATTGTACCGCAGACTCCCGGTGTCTTTACTCTAGGCACCAGTAGGAGACCGGTCCTTGAGGTCCTCAGAGACTGAGGTGGCTCGTACGGCACTGATATGTCCGAGCTGTACTTTGGTGCTAGGCCATGGAGAGACTTGTACACAAGCAGAGCTGCTTCTCTGCATCTCTTCTCTGAGCCACAGTGCAGAGACCTGAGAACAGGACTAATGTGATGGTACTTCCTGGTTCTAGTCAGGACTAATGTGATGGTACTTCCTGGTTCTAGTCAGGACTAATGTGATGGTACTTCCTGGTTCTAGTCAGGACCCGAGCAGCGTTCTGGATGTACTGCAGCTGTTTTACAGCTCGTTTGGAGAGACCAGTGAGCGGCCGTTACAGTCTAATCTACTGGAGACAAAAGCATGCATAAGTAAGATAAGATAAGATAAGATATTCCTTTATTGTCCCACATGGGGAAATTTCATTGGTGCAACGCAGGTAGATACAGAGGTAGATACAGAAGAACAGATCACTTATAGAAAGTCTGAAAAAACACTTTCAGACTTTAAGTCTCTCCAAGTCTGGTTTAGACACTATAATTTTGACTTTGGCAATGTTTTTAGATGGTCAAAAGCTGCTGATAGATTTGATGTGGCTGTTAAAGTCAAGTCTGAATCCATAATTAGGGTTAGTGCGAGACTCTGCAGTTGACTGCTAACACATTCTCTTTGTTTCTGTGGCCAAAGACGCTGATCTTAGGAAGTTGTTTTGCTTCCAAACATAGATCTAAAGTGTCGTCTGCATAATTGTGCTAGGACATATTTTCGCTGTGTATCAACTGACCTAACGGCAGCATGTAGAGGTTGAACAGAAGGGATCCCAAGACTGACCCTTGGGGAACCCCACAGGTCAGTGGCATGTGGTCTGAGACACAGTTACCAATTTCCACAAAGTACTTCCTGTCTTCCAGATAGGACCTTAACCAGTTTAGGGCAGTGCCAGTGATGCCCACCCAGTCCTCTAGTCTCTGTAAGAGGATCCCATGATCGACAGTGTCAAAAGCAGCATCAGATCTAACAGAATTAAGACTGAGGCTTTGCCTGTGTCAGTGTTCAGGCGGATGTCATATGTCACCATGACAAGAGCAGTCTCAGTGCTGTGATGAGGTCTAAAACCTGACTGAAAAACATCAAATGAGTTGTTTATTAAGAAGAAATCTGTGACTGTGGTAAAAAACCTTTTCAAGGACTTTGTCCCAAAATGGCAGATTAGAGATGGACCGGTCATGACTCAGGACTGCAGCATCAAGACTGCTCTTCTTTAGGAGAGGCTTCATGACCGCAGTTTTTAAAGACATTGGGAATGTTCCAGATTGAAGCGACATGTTAACTATGTGAGTGAATGATGCTAACAAACTTTTCGGCACAGACTTTAGAAATCTGGAGGCTCACACATGGAGGCAGCATGTAGATGAACTCAGTCTGGTGATGATCTCCTGGACAGTTTTGTAAGTTACAGGTGCAAAGTGAGTTAGCTCTAAGTGTCTAGGTCATAGGTATCAAACTCTGGCCCGCAGGCCAAATCCGGCCCGCCAGACGTTTTAATCCGGCCCGCCGAAGATTTCAAATTTACGGGAGGTATACGCAATTGACTTGGCCCGAAAACTACTAAAATGAAGACGTCCGTCGCAACAGCGCCACCTATCGCAAAAAGAAGAGCATGAGACACTTTAACTTTGGCCTAGGCACATGAAATTTGGAACAGTGATAGAGTTCCATGTGATGACTAAAACACAGTTGGCAGCATCGCTGTATCACACACGACGTCAGCCATTTTGGATCAAAGTGTCAACGTTTGACTTTCCGATTGAGCTCAAAACAACACTTTCCGCATCTAGAGACATTTAATAATCAGCCTTTTATTTGATAGGCGTTTTTAAATTATAGGCGTCAAAAACGCCTTAATTTCCTGTTTTCTCATGCCAGGTTAAGTGTTAGGGAATAAAAGTTTATTTTTAAACAAGACTTAAAAGCATGAACTGAAGGTGCAGTCTTTACGTGGGAGGAAGAGCGTTCCAAAGTTTGGGGCCGACTACAGGAAAGGCCCGGTCTCCCTGTTTTTTTGGGGCAAAAAGTTGGAACTGGCCTCAGACCTCAGCGAGCGCAGGAGTGTAGGGAACAATGAGGTCTGAAATATACGCGGGGGCCAGTCCGTGAAGTGCTTTAAAAACAAACTCTAAAATGAATGAGGAGCCAGTGCAGTGAGCGTAAAATAGGTGTATGTTCTCTACGACGTGTGCCAGTTAAAAGACGTGCTGCAGATTTTCGATCAAACTGTAAGCGTGACAGGTTAGCTTGATCCCAGTGTAAGATAAGATAAGATAAGATAAGATATTCCTTTATTGTCCCACATGGGGAAATTTCATTGGTGCAACGCAGGTAGATACAGAGGTAGATACAGAAGAACAGATCACTCTACAGTGTACAGTGCATTACAGAAGTCGTGTAGAGATAAAAGCATGGATCGCCCTATCCAAGTTACTAAAAGATAAAACCGATTTGAGTCTAGATAAAAGCCAGAGATGATAAAAAATAGATTTACCCATGGCATTTCAAACTTAAAATCTATATCAATGATGGCTCCTGGGCGGAGTCAGGTGGGGAGAAAAGCGAGTCTGGGCGGTCGACTTTCGATGGCAGATGTGGTGTGTGTCTGTGTGTGTGTGTGTGTTCGTGTGTGTCTGTGTCTGTGTTCGTGTGTTCGTGTGTGTGTGTGTCTGTGTCTGTGTGTCTCTGTGTGTGTGTGTGTCTGTGTGTCTGTGTGTCCGTGTGTTCGTGTGTTCGTGTGTTCGTGTGTTCGTGTGTGTCTGTGTCTGTGTCTGTGTGTGTCTGTGTGTGTCTGTGTGTGTCTGTGTGTGTGTGTCTGTGTCTGTGTCTGTGTCTGTGTCTGTGTGTCTGTCTGTCTGTCTGTCTGTGTGTGTGTGTGTGTCTGTGTGAGTGTGTGTCTGTGTGTGTCTCTGTGTGTGTGTGTGTGTGAGTGTGTGTGAGTGTGTGTGTCTCTGTGTGTGTGTGAGTGTGTGTGTGTGTGTCTGTGTGTGTGTGTGTGTGTCTGTGTGTGTGTCTGTGTGTGTGTGTGTCTGTGTGTCTGTGTGTGTGTGTGTGTGTGTATGTGTATGTGTGTGTGTGTGTGTCTGTGTGTGTGTGTGTGTGTCTGTGTGTGTGTGTGTCTCTGTGTGTGTGTGTGTGTGTCTGTGTGTGTGTGTGTGTGTGTGTGTCTCTGTGTGTGTGTGTGTGTATGTGTGTGTGTGTGTGTGTGTCTGTGTGTGTGTGTCTCTGTGTGAGTGTGTGTGTGTGTGTGTGTGTTTGGTGTGTATTGTCTCAAAACTCTGCAGTGCGACGAGAGGCAGAGGGAAAATATGTCTATAAGACTTAGAACTTTGAAATCTTCCTTTTGCTTTGTGTCACTATGACAACACGCGGCCGTTCAAATATTCTGAGCAGGGAAAGGTTCTCACAATTCAAAGTGCAGGCAAGAGATTAGCGGGAACTCAGGTGAGCGATAACCTGTCCTAGTGCCAGTATCTGAAAAGAAAAGCAAAAAGAGGGTGTGATGTTTGGAGCAGCAAAAAGAATGAGGAGCTTTCACACACGCTTGTGTATAAAGAGTTTAGGCGAGCATCAGATAACATTGTGGCCATGTGGACCTTTTGACCCTCAGAGGTGAAGATACTTGTACAAAGCCTGGGAGGTGAAGCTGAGGCAGTCAGTGAGCAGTCTGACTTTAGTTTTCTCATGTGGAATAACTTGTCAAGCCAAGACAATTGTGGGAAAAATATACCGTGAAAATAAAGTTTCAAGTTCCAGGGATTCACATGGTGACGGGGGTTTAGCCTTGGACTAATCTTTGGTTTTATAGACTGCTCCTCAGAGCAGTGACTTAATTGGATGTTCAGCTGTGGCTTCAAACTTTGACTCGGACTCAGAATTTGGACCTCATTATGAAGTCACCTGAATCTAAACACACCTGAGTCTGCAGAGATTTGGATTACACTATGTATGCGACTATTGTATGTCAAGACCTAGACTAGTAACACAGTTTACCCGGAGAGTTTAGATTCTTGGTCTGAGGGTGAAGAGCTGACCTGACCACAGGTCTCTGCACTGCCCCCTGTGGTTCAGAGAAGAGACTTTAAAGCAGCTCTGCTTGTGTACAAGTCTCTCCATGGCCTAGCACCAAAGTACATCTTAGACATGTTAGTGTCATATGAACCATCTCAGACTCTGAGGACCTCAGGGACCGGCCTCCTGCTGGTGCCAGAGTCAGGACTAAACATGGACCGGCCTCCTGCTGGTGCCAGAGTCAGGACTAAACATGGACCGGCCTCCTGCTGGTGCCAGAGTCAGGACTAAACATGGACCGGCCTCCTGCTGGTGCCAGAGTCAGGACTAAACATGGACCGGCCTCCTGCTGGTGCCAGAGTCAGGACTAAACATGGACCGGCCTCCTGCTGGTGCCAGAGTCAGGACTAAACATGGACCGGCCTCCTGCTGGTGCCAGAGTCAGGACTAAACATGGACCGGCCTCCTGCTGGTGCCAGAGTCAGGACTAAACATGGACTGGCCTCCTGCTGGTGCCAGAGTCAGGACCAGACACGGAGAATCTGCATTCCAGTTCTATGGGGCAAAGCTCTGGAACAGCCTTCCCGAGGTTGTGAGGCAGGCCCCGCCCCGGCTGTGTTTAAATCTAGGCAAAAGACTGTTTTGTTTTTACAATTCGATTTCATGTTATGTTTATGTATTAATTTATTGTGATTTATACTGTATTTTGTTTTATGTGTTTTTAAAACACATACATCTGGTTGATTGATTAAAAAACCCTGATGACAATGAAACTAGGCAAAAATCCTCTTCAAAAAACATGTTACCCTATTATGTTTTAACATTAGCCTCAGCTAAAGTGACTGTATGCTACATGTTAGCCTATTATGTTTTAACATTAGCCTCAGCTAAAGTGACTGTATGCTACATGTTACCCTATTATGTTTTAACATTAGCCTCAGCTAAAGTGACTGTATGCTACATGTTAGCCTATTATGTTTTAACATTAGCCTCAGCTAAAGTGACTGTATGCTACATGTTAGCCTATTATGTTTTAACATTAGCCTCAGCTAAAGTGACTGTATGCTACATGTTAGCCTATATGTTTTAACATTAGCCTCAGCTAAAGTGACTGTATGCTACATGTTAGCCTATATGTTTTAACATTAGCCTCAGCTAAAGTGACTGTATGCTACATGTTACCCTATTATGTTTTAACATTAGCCTCAGCTAAAGTGACTGTATGCTACATGTTAGCCTATTATGTTTTAACATTAGCCTCAGCTAAAGTGACTGTATGCTACATGTTAGCCTATTATGTTTTAACATTAGCCTCAGCTAAAGTGACTGTATGCTACATGTTAGCCTATTATGTTTTAACATTAGCCTCAGCTAAAGTGACTGTATGCTACATGTTAGCATATTATGTTTTAACATTAGCCTCAGCTAAAGTGACTGTATGCTGCATGTTAGCCTATATGTTTTAACATTAGCCTCAGCTAAAGTGACTGTATGCTACATGTTAGCCTATATGTTTTAACATTAGCCTCAGCTAAAGTGACTGTATGCTACATGTTAGCCTATATGTTTTAACATTGGCCTCAGCTAAAGTGACTGTATGCTACATGTTAGCCTATATGTTTTAACATTAGCCTCAGCTAAAGTGACTGTATGCTACATGTTAGCCTATATGTTTTAACATTAGCCTCAGCTAAAGTGACTGTATGCTACATGTTAGCCTGTATGTTCGAACAGTAGCCCTCAGCTAAAATGACTGTATGCTACATGTTAGCCTGTGTGTTCTGACATTAGCCTCAGCTAAAATGACTGTATGCTACATGTTAGCCTATTATGTTTTAACATTAGCCTCAGCTAAAGTGACTGTATGGCTCAGAATGACATAATTCCATGCTGAATAAATGCACTGAGGGAAGAGATCATTTGTATCAGGCAAAAACAACTCAAGGTAAGTAAACAGAATTATTTATCAAAAACGCGTCCTTTACGTGTGGAATACCTTGGAGCCTATCTGGACAGGAGAGAAGTCACAGTGAAGACACCATCATTATCACAGTTATGGGTGTGGAGCTCATCAAAAAGGACCCACAAACATATGGCAATTACATTTTACAACACAAATATGATCTACAGCCACACGGGCTGAACAGGCACCACGGTGAACGGGCACGCTGACATACACATACCCTGACGCACACATCCATTAGCATATTGCATGAAAGAAATCATCTGCTTAATTAAAAATCAAGAAGAAGTCTTTAATGCCCTCCATAAAGAACAACCTACAGGATCAGAGAGAGAGAAAGAGAGCAGAGGACACAAGCTGCAGAGGAAATGACATAATGGACACATACTAGGGACAATTGACTTTTTTGAGCTTTTATAACCTCATTATAATTGTACCAACCAAACTATGACTAGATGTGTGGCATACCAGTGGTGACTACAGGCACACTACGTCAAAACTGGGACTAAACCGGAATCCCCAAACCTGTGAGTAGACCAGCTAGACCAGAACTAGAACAGGCCAAACCCAGTCTACACCAGGACTAAACTGTACGCATACAAGTGTGAACGCACCCGTACCACATGCAACAAGCCTATTCAACTGAAGGCCCGCGGGCCAGATCAGGCTCTCCAAATGATCTGATCTGGCCCACTGCCCATTCTATTTACTGGTTCAGCTCTGGTTAGGCCTTGTTTATTTCTGCTTTAGATCTGGTGTAGTCCTAGTTCAATTCTGTAAAAATCCCGGTTCAAACCCAGTTGGTACTAGTCTAGTCCTAATTCTGATTCAACATTGGTAGTTGAAGTATTTTGTAATGTATTTTTCACAAAAATCCTAAAAAGCAGTTATTATTGAAACAGATCTATTGTTGGGGAGATTTTGTGCTACACCAAACTGTGTTAAAAGTGGCAGTTGTGCATTTATCAGGCCCAGAAAAAACATAAAAATCTGCCCTTTAGGCACATATAGTTGAATAGCCCTGGCCTAGAGAAGAGAATATGTTACTTAGTTTTGAAATGATTAAGATTTTATGCAAATTGCTAAATAATTTGATTTATTTTGGATCATGGTCTCTCTGATTACTCACACAGTGCACACATACAGTAGGACATGGAATCAGATTTCTGTAAACATAGCCACTTTCTATATGCTTTAATTTGTACAATTCTTTAGTTGTGTTTTCTTTTTTTCTTCTCATTTCCAAACCCAGCTCCATCCTTTCCTCTCAGGTGCCGCCATAACTCACAGTGAGCAGCCTGTTTGTGACGTGCACATAGTTGGCCTTATCATGTGTTTATGGAGTGTGTCTTATTGCTGGGCAGGCGCTCGACACTTTCCTGTGACTTGGGTTCCTCAGAGAATCGGACCTCCATCTCCTCGGCTGCTATTCTTCTGTCAGGAGCAGCTGCGGTCGTCCGGTCTCAGGAAGTGCTTTCATTTCCAGCTTTTGTCTCTGTTTGAATGCAACCAACGCTCTCTCAGCAATATTCACTTGTACCAGCGCCGCTCCGCTCCTCAAACAAAATACACAATGCTGCTTTGTTCGATGACAAATAGAAATTTCCTCAATTAATACTTTACACTCGATATTTCATCAGTAAAGGAGGCAGTAGGTTTACAGGCCTAACAAGATTATTCTGTTCAGCACAATTTACAAAAAGAAAATGGAAAAACACTTTTTTCATTGAATGGTTGAATATTTTGTTAATTACACGGTCATGGTCACTTCTGTTTAAGTTGTCAACATGTATTTATAGTTAAACATGCAGTTATGTTGTAAGAAAAAGATGGTTTGTGCACTGACTTGAGTTTAATGGAAGCACAAATCATCATGTCATGTTCTCCAATCAACTGTTGAAACTGTCCAATATAAACAAGCATGTAATATAACATGGATTAAAAAAACTATTTTCGAAAATACTATTTTTCAGTTTGAAATTTGAAATAATGTTTTGTGTTGATATGAAATATAAAACGTATCCTCGCCGGTGGTACAGACCCTCTATTGGCCTTTGGTCTATACCCCATCTTTCCAGACCAAACAGGGGTGAAAGGTTTTAAACAAAAACACTCTTCTGCAGATGGGCTTTATTTTAGTTTATAGTCATGATTATGTGTGGCAAATAAAACAACTTTCTACGTTTGAATCACCCCCTTTCGCATAATGGTTTGGTCCGCTCTGCAGCTTGGGCCCCTAAGGCTGAGCTGAAGAACCTGCCGGAAGACTCACAGAGAGGAAGAGAGGGACAAACCTCACTGTCCTTTGTGTCCCTAAAAAACGAGCAGCATGAAAAGGGCCCTTGTGACTTTTCATGATTCTAAACCTAAATGGGAGTCAAGTGTGCACCTCGCTCAGCACGAACGCAGATCCAACACATTCACAGATCATGGTTCTGGAGAACCGGTCTGTGCTCGATGTGGATATTAGCACCTTCAGGGCTATTCACAATGTAGAGCACAATCCAGACACAAAGCAATTCAAAGTGCTTCACACAACAGGAAAAAATGCATTGAAATCACAAAGACATGACAGAAATCACTGAACAGTTTAAGACATAAAAGAGAAGAGTGCACCGTATCACCGAAGCAAGTTCTATGTTTGTGAATTCTGTTCATTGACAATGGCAAAACATCTTTTCTGATTTCAGTCATATGCCCTGACTCTGGCACCAGCAAGAGGCCGGTCCATGTTTAGTCCTGACTCTGGCACCAGCAGGAGGCCGGTCCATGTTTAGTCCTGACTCTGGCACCAGCAGGA
Organism: Eucyclogobius newberryi; assembly: GCF_026437365.1. Lineage (NCBI taxonomy): Eukaryota > Metazoa > Chordata > Actinopteri > Gobiiformes > Gobiidae > Eucyclogobius > Eucyclogobius newberryi. Next base: position 38,721,107 of record NW_027316389.1, on the reverse strand, counting down.
GGCCGGTCCATGTTTAGTCCTGACTCTGGCACCAGCAGGAGGCCGGTCCATGTTTAGTCCTGACTCTGGGCACCAGCAAGAGGCCGGTCCATGTTTAGTCCTGACTCTGGGCACCAGCAAGAGGCCGGTCCATGTTTAGTCCTGACTCTGGCACCAGCAGGAGGCCGGTCCATGTTTAGTCCTGACTCTGGCACCAGCAGGAGGCCGGTCCATGTTTAGTCCTGACTCTGGCACCAGCAAGAGGCCGGTCCATGTTTAGTCCTGACTCTGGCACCAGCAGGAGGCCGGTCCATGTTTAGTCCTGACTCTGGCACCAGCAGGAGGCCGGTCCATGTTTAGTCCTGACTCTGGCACCAGCAGGAGGCCGGTCCATGTTTAGTCCTGACTCTGGCACCAGCAGGAGGCCGGTCCATGTTTAGTCCTGACTCTGCTTCTAAAAATATGGGGCCAGTATAAAACGTTGTGAGGGAGGTGAGAACTTCTAGCTGCGCCCCTGCTCTCTCTGCCCATTTCACGCGACAACTGTCCAAGCAAATAAAGCCCATGATCTTTATTCACATACCTGTTTATTGTTTTTGGAGTGCAGCTTAAAGATGAATTGATTATTCCAAATTGCTTACAACAACCACACCACCTCACAATTTAAAGTCATCATTCATATCATCCCTTGCATTTGCCACGGTTCCCTACACGTTTAACGTTTACACTTGATGATGGAGGTTAAACCGGGGCTCTCAGACCTTTAGCTCACGAGGGGATTTCCAAAATATATATACGTTTAGCATTCTACCACTACTTTGATCTGTCACTTTCTAAAGGCATTACAAGCATTGCTCAATCAAGAACCATATTTCAAATGCAAGTATTGTGCCAATGAGGAACAGAACAGAAGACAATATTGTGCAAGATTGAACAGGAGACCAACTGGTTGATGGGCAAATAAATATACTAACATTTACAGAAGGAATTTTACTAGTTGCTACTGTTCTACTGCAAAAAAAAGAGAGATTAGCAGGCAACATATACTGTAACTGCACCAGAAAAGTTACCGACTGCACACGTACGAAAGAGATATAATCGCTGTTTCACTTTTTTTTTTTTGCATTACCACTTTTGGACCTGTTATATTTTTGAAATCATTTTCTTCAGTATAATGCTTGGCTAGACATGTATACAGACCCTGTGGTGTTGATGTACTAATTGTAGTTGAGACAAGCCTGTGGTTGCTGTTCTGTGGCTTCCCAAATCCCGACAGTAAACATGTGCAGTCGTAAACATGGAGCGCCGGTTAGTCAGGCTTGTTCTGGCTGTGCGCCTCTAAACGGATGCAAATGTCCCGCTGATGTGGCAGATGTGGCAGAAGAGGCAGATGTTGCACGTGGGGCGGCTGCTGACTGTTCTCTGCAGATGGGCCAGCGCTAGGGTCTGAACTGATGCCAGGACATACTTGTTTGGCTTCAGAACAGATCCACATTGGGCTGTAAGAGCCATGCTGGTGCTGAAGACGAGGAGAACACAAGGCAATAGTGAACTAGACAGAAGAACCACTCAGACAAACTTGCGGCTCTTAAAGGTGCACTGCCTGTTCTGCAGTATGGTCAATTTGGTCTATTTTGCATGATTTCAATTACACACATTTTTACAGTAAAGTAAATAAATAATTGTAACATAAAGTGAAGAGGCAGAACCTCAAATCACAGACATGGATTTATTCTAGTGTAATCTTATTGCGGCCTGCAGCTTGATCTGTATAACCCGGACGGCGGTAAAAAAGTCATAACTCCGTGATTTGTTCGGCCGCTCAGATTATGCAGCTGCCACGTTTCCTGAAATAAATGTTCTCCTGCTCCGATGCCGTGACAGCCGCCTCTGATGACACCAGGTAAGCAGACTGGTGTGACACTCTTTAAAGGTGCAGTATGTAACTTTACGCTGCCAGCTTGTCTCCAATGACATGTTTTAGTTTGTTTGGAATGTTTCACTGAATGACCTTGAACATATCTTGCGTTAATTCGCATTGATTGCGTAAATGCCTCTCCACAGATGTGACTTGGAATGTGGCCTGGTGGCATCACCCTTTACTAGGAACCTGATAAAACATGCAAGTATGCAGGTGTTGGACCCTCCAAAAACGTACACAATTCTTCATTCTTGGTTGTTGAAAGGAGTCATTTATTTATTCAATTAAAAGTTTTAAACATAAAACAGACACAGAACCAGAGAGAAAAAATTAAATATAAATACAATTACAAATAGATCAACAAGAAAACAAAAGAAACACAATCATGACACATACAAAGTAAAATAAAAGTCCCACTTAGTCTGTCAAATGCGTCCATTTCTAAATTAGGTTTGAATGTCAGTTTTTCCCATCTCCTCGAGAGGGGCTGGACGCTCCACTTCTCTGGTGTTGCCCGCGGACACCAAAGATGGAATCCTGTGGTCCCCAAACCGGACCCCCTCCGACCCCTGACTGCGCCTAGAAATTCTGTCCATAAAAACTATGAACAGAACCGGTGACAAAGGGCAGCCCTGGTGGAGTCCAACATGCACTGGGAACAGGACTGACTTACTGCCAGCAATGTGAACACAGCTCCTGCTCCGGTCATACAGGGACCGGACAGCCCCTGAGCAAAGGGCCCCGGACCCCGTACTCCCGGAGCACCCCCCAAAGGACACCCCGAGGGACACGGTCGAAAGCCTTCTCTAGATCCACAAAGCACATGTGGACTGGTTGGGCAAACTCCCATAAACCCTCGAGCACCCGATGGAGGGTATAGAGCTGGTCCAGTGTTCCACGACCGGGACGAAAACCACTCGGCTCCTCCTGAATCCGAGGTTCAACTATTATTAAATCATCCATATTAAATTTGCTCAGCACTTAAAGCATAAATAAGTCCAGCTAACAGAATAAAAAGCTTTCTCAGCATCCAGACTCATTATTACAGCTTTGTATTGTATTTGGATCATTATGTGTGGAGATTGACATAGTTATCTTGCGTTTGTTAGTTGTTGTCTGATCATTGTGAATGTGTATTTGTTCCATTCTTTTGGACATAATTGAGGTGTATATATATATATATATATATATATGAGTCCACATTCAGAATTGAGATTGGTCTGTGTGAGGCACAGTCAATACTCACATTTTTTCCAGACAGGACAGACAAGACTGTTCAAGTATCAGGTAAGGAGTCTGCAAATGCCAGTGCCTCCTCCGGTGTAGTAAAGCTTTTTCATTTTTCTATTCATGTTGATCCTCTGCGTTGCAGGATAAAGCAGAGCATATTCAACTTTCTTTCCTCTCAGGCGAGATTTCACAGGGTCAAAGGTTTTGTGTTTCTTGACCGCTCTCAGAATAGTCTTTGAAGAGAGGGGATGATCCGGGTTGGCCCATTGCGAGATGTCTGGATGCAGCAATGATATGCTGTTTGTCACTAAAGGTGTGGAACTTCAGTAGAGTAGGTCTTGGACGCTGGTTAAGGACCAGCTTGGGAGCCAGGGAGCAATGTGCACTGTCAAGCTTTATTTTCCCAGTTTTTGTTTGAAATTTTAGATATTTAAGGATCCAGCTTTCCATATACTTGACCATGACCCTTTACCCTCAGTGTCCTCTGGAATACCGACAACCTGCAGATTTCCTCTCTGTTTATGGTTCTCGAGGTCGTCCACATGTTCAGTCAGGACATGTACCTGGTTTGTCAATTGTGCCACTTTTGCTTATAACCTCATCCTTCAAAATCAAGGATTTCAGTCTCCCCTGCTGTGTCTCTGGTGTCCAGTTCGCCATTCTTGGTTTACATGCATTTTAGCCAGGGCCAATCAATCTTTTCATCTATTGCCTTTGTAATCCTATCAGTTATCTCCTGCAAAGCCGTCATAATCGCTGGGTCTATCCTGCTCTGGATTCCACCAGAGCCGAGCCAGGGCTTGAGCCGGAACTACCGCGGGAGGCGGGGGCTGGTGTGGATGTGGCGCCTGTTCGCTTAGCTGGAACATTGTTAGCCCATTTCTTGGTGCCGTTGTTGTTGTTCTTCACCTGGGGAGACTCGATAGTCTTGTTGTAACTTGTTGTAAAGGATAACGGATAATACAACAGAATCAAACACACACGGATAGACACATCCAAACTTGCACCCATCATGCCCTAACCCTAACCCATAGATTAAACTGCATAAGGCTCCTCTAAGACGCGCCTCGCAACTCTAATAAAGTGATAAAGGGAGTCTAAATGGACACAAGGTTTTAGTTGGTCCATCCTGTGAAAATATTTGCCGGTCCATGTTTTCTCCTGACTCTGGGCACCAGCAGGAGGCCGGTCCCTGAGGTCCTCAGAATCCGAAATGGTTCATATGGCACTAACATGTAACTTGGCGCTAGGCCATGGAGAGACTTGTGTACAAGAAGAGCTTCTTTAAAGTCTATTCTCTGAGCCACAGGGAGCCAGTGCAGAGACCTGAGAACCTTGACAAAGGCAATCTCAGTGCTGTGATGAGGTCTAAAGCCTGATTGGAAAACATCAAATGAGTTGTAATTTAGAGGAAGTCAGTGAGCTATGGGTAAACAACTTTTTTAAGGACTTTACCCCAAAATGGCAGATTAGAGATGGGCCGGTAATGACTCAGTACTGCAGCATCAAGACTGCTCTTCTTTAGGAGAGGCTTTATGAGCGCAGTTTTCAAAGCCCTTAGGAATGTTCCAGATTGAAGCGACATGTTAACTATGTGAGTGAATGGTGCTAACAAACTGTTCAGCGCAGACTTTAGAAATCTGGTGGGTAACACATGAAGGCAGCATGCAGATGAACGCAAATTGGTGATAATCTCCTGGACAGTTTTGCCAGTTACAGGTCAAAGTGAGTCAGCTCTAAGTGTCTATGTGGGTTATTATTTGCATTGTGGAATTTTGTTTTATTGTTTTTTGTTGCATCAAATCACCAAGACAGGTTCCTATGTTTGTGAATTGTGTTCATTGACAATGTCAATAAACCTATTCTGATTCTGATTCTCATAGCATTTTTAATGCCCTGAACTTTGTCATTAAAGACTCATGCAAAGTCTTGGACTAGTTTCAGTGGGACTGGGCGTTATCGTTTCACAGGTAACATGAATCAAACTTTTCAGATTGGGAAGCCTTACTTGCATTTTGTTTTCTCATCTGTGTGATGTGACTTCAGAAATAGCATTAGGGAAGGCTTTTTTTTTAGACAGGCCCCGGGTTGCATTGATTTTTATTATGGCTATAGGTCCCAGCAATGCTGAGATCTAGTGCATTCTGGCTATGGGAGATACCAGGTGAAAGCTGAGGGGGGATAGGTGGTGGGGCTTTCGTTAGTGTAGTGCGAGCCGGGGAGAGTTTGGGACCAGGTGAAAGATGGGGAGGTTTAGATGGGGGCAGCTTTTGTTGGTGTAGCAGGAGTTGGGGACACAGGTTTGTGCAGGGAAGTGTTCATTGTTGGTATCAGAACTCTTGATCTTGCCATATTGGGCGTGAGTGGAACCATCTTAATAACTGATTTAATCAAGCATTTGAGATGGTAGATGGGAAGTCCCCTTTGTGAGAGTGGAGATGGGAAGGAGAGTGAGTAGATGTTGTAGGGGGACACAGGGCTGCTCTGAGGGCAGGGGCAATGACAGGGATGCTGCCGGGCCTGTCAAATATGGGTCCAAGGCCTTTGATGAGGACTCTGCGGGAAATAACTGAAATTACTCATGTGCCGGCCAAAGATGAAGATTAATGTGGTGCTGCTGCTGATGAATCCTTCGCTGGAGACGGTGGAGGTGATTGTGGAGCAGCTGGAGTTGAATCCTTTGCTGCTGCTGGTGGAGCGGCTGCTGATGAATCCTTTGGTGGAGGCTGTGGTTGTAATGCTGCTGATGTTGAAACAGTGGCTCGGTCTCTCGCTGATGGAGCAGGAATTGCTCTCTTTAACTATCTGTTCAGGACCCTGTCCAGGACCAGTCCAATGCCTCAGAGCGTGGAGCAGGTTCTCTGTCAGCACCCTCACTCCACCTCTGCACACTAACTCCACCTCTGCACCCTCACTCCACCTCTGCATAGGTGTGGATCATTTCTCTTAAACAGGTCTCTCGTTTCCAGAATAGATAGAAGTTCTCATTGTAATGTAGTCCTCTAGGTGCACACTCTTTGGACAGCCATGTGTTCAGCTGAAGCAGCCGGTTAAACTTGTTTATCTTCCTGTCGATGTTTGGAAGAGGTCCATTTATGAATGTCTTGATTTCCATTTTATCAAGCAGGCAAGTCTCTTTTCAAACTTCAGTCTGTTCTCACCGCATATCCACTGCACCGACGTGCACAATAAGCTGTTTAACTCCTCGATATGTGGCCAAAACATTAGGAAGGAGTGACTTTATCTCAGAAACAGTGATGCTGGGAAAATAATGTGTGTAATGTGTTGACATTTGACACAGATTCTCTCACTGGCATTTTGGCCATGTCATGCCTTACATTTTTCCTTTGTTCATTTACTTCAGTCTCTAAGTGGTAAAAAAAAAAAAAAAAAAAAAATTTTTAGGTGATTTTATTATCTTCCAAGAAAATCCTGGTCTTTCTGGTCTTCAGACAGTTTTGAGAACGACACAGAGTCACTCAGATTTAGGTTGAAAGTAACAGTTTTTTCTTCTTCTTGCCACTGGATGACACTGGAATTTTATTGTAGAGTCCTTTTATCAGATTCTAAAGCAAATATCTTGAGCTTGTAGCTCATGGATTTCTTGTTGATATTTCCAACAGTGTTCAGGAGAGTCTGTTTCCCTTCTTCTCCCGGACATGTCGCTGGCTTGTCAGATATGTTGTAACTGTAAAAATTTTCTTACAATCCATAATTTAAAAAGCTTGCAAGACAAAAACTAAAAAAATAAGTTAGGAATAAATAAATAAATAAATAAGGAAAGCAGCCCAAGCTGGAGCAAGCTGGAAAGTGTCTGCACTCTTTGGAAGCAGGAAGTAAAGATGCTAAGATTTATTGCCCATCCTGAAGCTGAAGAAAATGGATGGATGGATATTGGCCAGCTCTGCTTATCTCTTAATGCAAGTTGAATTTCTTGCGATAATGACTACAACAATTCTGGGAGAGGTGCTGCCCCATACTTTTATGTCTTCTACCTTCTTACAAGCTGGTGTGGTCGCCTACATTCTTGGCTTTTGACGATTGATGTGGCAAATATATGAGGAGGAGGGGCATGATAAGAGCACTGAACCCAATGACATCACCTTAGTGTCCTAAACCGCCCTATGCACAAGGATGACCAACCTACCCCCTCGTAATCTCACGCGGCTAATAACATTAGCCAGAAAGAATCACCATTTGCACTGCTTTCGCTGCCATCGCCCCCTAATGGACCTACCATAAATTACCCCTGAGCAGCGAGTCAGCGGGTCCACAGAAGAGCCTGGTGCATTAGGAGATGAAGCGCTGCAGAGGGAGGAGCTTTAGAACCGCCTCAGGAAAATTAGGGCTGCAAAGATCAAGAAGATTTATATTTTTGTTCACTGTTTTGTATACCGTAATGCTATTGTAATAGGCTATTTGGAACTATTTGTGGGTCGTTATAATATGCCTGTGAGTAGGTCACGTGGGTTGATATAAAAAAAGGAGTTAGGATTGTTCGAAAAAAAAAGGGTGAAGTTTGAAGTCCGATTAAAAAACTTTCCTGAGGATCTATCTTTCTCCTGGTGATTGAACAATGAATACACACAAAAACTAGTGTTACATTGTAAGTGACATAGTTTTTTCCAATCATCATTGAATTAGTTTTCTATTGTATTTTCACTTTTGCCTCTTTTTGCCCAGGTTGAGTTCTGGAATAAGGTGAATAAAACAGTTGTTGTTTCAGCCCAAAGTCACTGGGATAGGCACCAGTCACCCGCGACCTGATTAAGCTGATTAAGACCATTTAGATTTCAAATGAGCTCCAAAGTCTTTATACTGAGTTTAGACTGAAAACCACTGCTATAAATCAACTGATTATTAAAGGTTGAATGGACGATTTTTTTGGCCCAAATCTGAGTCTTATTTCCTCGTGGCGTGGACTGTCGATTAGTCCTGCCACGTATCAATCATAAAACGCACCTATCGCTCACCTGCAGCCGCGTCAGGCTCGTCCCCACGTTTCCGCGTGTCTAAGCGCATGGATCTATAATAATATAGTTCCCGGGACATTTTGTCCCGTTGTACGGGACAAAATGAAGACGGAGAAAGACAGTTCGAGCTGACGCAGAAGTGGACCGAAATGTATGGCAGACAAGAGATGCGATGCGATCTGTTGCGCTAATAAACAAACGCACGTGTGTGTTGTATCAGTCCACACGGGGGAGTGGCATGTGCACGGGGGAGTGGCATGTGCACGGGGGAGTGGCATGTGCATGGGGGAGTGGCATGCGCACGGGGGAGTGGCATGCAGGGCCGGCCCAGCCTATAAGCGAACTAAGCAGCCGCGTAGGGCCCCGAGGCGTTAATAGGGTCCCCAATCTGGCAACCCGTCTTATGAGACGTGCAAGCGCAGCGTGCGCCACTAGTGCAGTGGCGCTGCTGGCGCGGCAGCGCACACAGCGGTAACATATAACGCACAAACCGCATTTATTTGTAATGACAATCTGGCAACCGAGACACCAAACCTGCGCTGATTGGGCAACTTCATTGTGTGCGAGCAGAACGAGAGCAAAACATAAACACAACAGAACGTGGTCCCTGCGTGGCCCTCATGTCCAGAGGAATATATCTCCCGGTGCCGAAAAACGAAAGAAGAAACTTCTTGACGATGTAAAGAAACTGCAAACTCAACAACACTCTCCAGGTATTGAACTTCTCTCACAAAGAGACGGTTAATGCTGCTGTTTGAAACAACACGATTCTGTCACGTTAGTTCGCTCAGGCTGGAGGAGACGAGAGCTCTGCCCCGCGCACAATAATATGTCTGAATGAAAGATAATGAGCTTCACATTCACACCAGCCCCGTAGTGTGAGCTGCAGGTGAGGCCGGTGAGGGGCGTCTATGCCCCGGGTCACTGAGAGGCGGAGATCCGGTCCGGACGAGCGGCGTCTCGTCCAGAACCTCTGACGTGAAACTTTGGAGTGAACAGTGTGCGGCCCCTGTCCCGGGCACCTGAGCAGGGCCCCTGTGCAGGGCCCCTGTGCAGGGCCCCTGTGCAGCCTCAGTCAGAGATGAGCGGGTTTGAGTTTGACCATAATTATTTTTCATAGCCAATATTGTATTGAGTAATTAAGTACACTATTGTATTAATAACTGGCTTTAGTCATTTTCTCCTGGCACAGTTTCATCACATCATCATTTTATAGCATTACAACCTCAACATTTTACTCTTACTTTAGCCGGCTGGACCACATTAAAATGCAGCAGAAGTTCATTAATTTAAACTGCTAATGTGGCTGTAGACCCTTAACGCCCACAAATACACCCAAAAACATATCTGGGAGGTGTGTTATTTGTACAGGGAGTAGAGGTGATGTCAGCGGAATACCAAGTTGCATTGTGGGATTTAAGTTATCAATATTTGAGTTTGTGAGGTGTTGAGAATAAACTAACTGGCAAACAAATGCCCTGGTGTTTTGGTGCGCTTTGTTAGCGTTGAAGAAAGTTCCATATGTGAATTGTTTACTGACAATGGCAATAAAACTGATTCTGATGACGTGGTGAGGGGCCCCCAAAAATGTTTTCGCTTAGGGCCCCCTGAAGGCTTGGGCCGGCCCTGGTGGCATGAACACGGGGGAGTGGCATGAGCACGGGGGAGTGGCATGAGCACGGGGGAGTGGCATGAGCACGGGGGAGTGGCATGTGCACGGGGGAGTGGCATGAGCACTTCCGCCTGCGTTCTCAAATCGCCGAAAAATCGTCCACTGCGCCTTTAATTAACTGATACAAACATTTTAAATATTGAAATGCAAATAAATACCTACACATACATTCATAAAACGGGAGTTGCACAAAAAGCCTGGCCTCCTCTGTTTAAATCAACAGCTCCTTGTGACAATTACAGCCATTTAGCACTATATAATAGGAAACATCTTGGTCCACTTCTATGACACTTTGGAGTAGTTAAAATTAGTCAGTCTTAAGTTAAACCTGGTGTTTGCCTCTCTTGTCGCTGTGTAAGGAGCAGTGCACTGATGTATGTGCTCTATTGGGATGAGAGAGAGGAAAAGGTGTGGACCGACACGGAGCGCCGAGGCATTAAGGACTTCTCCATAATCTGAGCGGGACTGTCGGTGCGATGCGGGAGAGGGAGCGTGTACATAAAGGACGCTGTGAGGCGCTGAGGCGGGTTTCAGTCACTATATTCCAATCTTTACTTGGTTAAAAATGTATTTTAAAAAAATTGCAATGTACAAGTCAACAAATCGAAAAAGTAAATAGCTGACTAGACAACTAGTAAAATATCATCAGTTGCTGAACTACTTCGACTACTACTACTCACCTTAGCATAAACTTGTTAATTCCTTAAGATTAAGCATGGAAAGTTTTTGATACGTCCACATAGGTTCATGAAAGTTTTTTTTAATTATTTTAAATGTCTAACTAGTATGTTATTGTTGCTGTTTAGATGATAAAAATGAAAAATTCACATTGGAAAATATTGAACACATTCAAGCCCTCAAACTCAACCGTTTACATTCAGTGACACATTTACAGTAAAGAAATTTGCAGCAAAAATCTAAGACTGCAAAGCTTTAGGAGTCGATTTCTTGACTGAGGAGGATAAGGAAGGGCTGTTTCCTATTGGCCTTTCTCTGCTGTGGGCGGGATTCACAGTCAAGGAATCAAACGTTCCTTATTGTTGACCTGGACGTGCGTCATCGTCAGGCATGACACGGACCATCCAAACTGATTAGGGGAATCAGGAAGGAGTTGGGAAAGGAGACATTCTGCTTCCTTTCATAGCTCCTTTAGCTAACCAGCGCTATGAGGCATGTGTGGCGATAGCCGAAAGTCTCTGAATGTGTTGAAATTGGTCCCGTGGCCCAAAATGAGTTGACACCCCTAATCTAGATTAATAATCTAGATTAGGGGTGTTATTAATTATTAGTATTGAACTTCTCTGTGCATAAGATTATGTCAGGGTGGAACATGTGGTTCATGTTTCATCATTTTGAAGATCATTCAGACAGTGCAGGTTTAGTGCAGCTCTTTATTCAATAGTAATATTCACAACACAGAAATAGTTACTCAAAATGAGTAATGACTGTCTGGTCCCTGGATTAGCCTGTTTTAAGATTGAGAGGAAACCCACCCAGACACAGAGAGAACATGCTACACTGTACCTCCATTTTGTATCTAGTGTAAAGATACTGCTATGACACGTTCTTGCTCATGGTAAAGTGACGATCTGATGTACCTCTCACCTTGTTTGTGTGCACTGTGTTATGACAAGATGCATGTTTTTGGATAAGGCAAGAGGAAGCATAGGTAGCGTGTCACAGATAATAGAGGAGACGGCTGAGTGGCTGTGAATGAAGAGACATACCTACGTATGTTAATCCAGCTCCCATCACTGTGCTGCGAGCGCTCGTATTTACATATGCACGGGATCCCGCTGTTTGGAGCGTACCATCCGCCAGACAGAGCAATTAATCATCCCCAACTGCTCCTGGCGCGCAGCAGACGACTCTGGCCAACGTGCTGCCATGGAGCCGAGCCGTGCAGGTGCAGATTCTTCAAACGCAGACTCCACTTTAGTCTTCTGACGTCGACACATTTCATACACTCTTAAGCGATCCACTGCTCAACTTGTATTTTGTCATTGTAAAGAACATTCTCTGCCTAATATGGAGGACCTGAAGCTCATCTGCTTCTAAACACTCACTAACGCTCTCGTCGACTCATACATGTCCCGTGCATACAAAGTAGTAGTGGAAAAAATCTGACATTATCTGACGTTTTAATGTTTATCCTATAGCACAGGGGTCCCCAACCTTTTTTGCACCACGGACTAGAATAATGTAGGTTTTATTTTCACGGACCGGTGTGCCAGTTTATGTCGCGGTTAGGTTAACTTGCGCGGAAGTGGGCGGGGCTTAGCCTTCCATTCAATTCAGCTCGGAAGGTGAAATGTTCTCAAAAGACGTGTTTGTACATTATAAAGTGTACTATACCAAAAGATCCGAATTGGAGTAACATAACGTACAGTTACACGTGTCCTCACTGTTCTTCAGACTGGTGGAAGCTCATCAGATAAATATGGCAAAAATAAGTGCATAAAAATTACGACTCACCACAGGCTGAATCAGTGGGGGCCCTGCACGTGTTTCTGTGCAATGAGATGGTCCCATCTATGTGTGATGGGAGACAATGACTCCCGCAGTGTGTTTCTAGTTTTGTCTTGTTGCCGTAGCAGCAGAAAAGCCCTGGAGACGTACAGGTCCTGCAGGGATGAAGTCTGCAGCCGATCACCTTCTCAGCAGAGGACGCTGTAGTCTCTGTTTGTCCCTGGCTGTGGCTCCAGCGTTCCACACAGTGATGGAGGAGGTGATGGAGGAGGTGATGGAGGAGGTGATGGAGGAGGTGAGGATGGACTCAATGATGGCCGTGTAGAACTGCACCATTATCTGTGCTGTCAGCTTGACTTTCTTCACATGCAGCAGGAAGTAGGCAAGGCAAGTTTATTTGTAGAGCACAATTCAGGCAATTCAAAGTACTTCACACAACAGGCAAAAAATTCATTCAAATCACAAAGAAATTACAGAAATCATAAAACAGTTTAAAACATGAAAGAGAACAGCTAAACAAAACTGTTTTTCTCTCAGATTTGAACATTGTCAGAGAAGAACCTGTCTCACATCTTCAGGAAGAATGTTCCAGATTTTAGCTGCATAAAACTGAAACACAGAATCACCATGTTTAGTCCTGACTCTGGCACCAGCAGGAGGCCAGTCCATGTTTAGTCCTGACTCTGGCACCAGCAGGAGGCCGGTCCATGTTTAGTCCTGACTCTGGCACCAGCAGGAGGCCGGTCCATGTTTAGTCCTGACTCTGGCACCAGCAGGAGGCCGGTCCATGTTTAGTCCTGACTCTGGCACCAGCAGGAGGCCAGTCCATGTTTAGTCCTGACTCTGGCACCAGCAGGAGGCCAGTCCATGTTTAGTCCTGACTCTGGCACCAGCAGGAGGCCGGTCCATGTTTAATCCTGACTCTGGCACCAGCAGGAGGCCGGTCCATGTTTAGTCCTGACTCTGGCACCAGCAGGAGGCCGGTCCATGTTTAGTCCTGACTCTGGCACCAGCAGGAGGCCGGTCCATGTTTAGTCCTGACTCTGGCACCAGCAGGAGGCCGGTCCATGTTTAGTCCTGACTCTGGCACCAGCAGGAGGCCGGTCCATGTTTAGTCCTGACTCTGGCACCAGCAGGAGGCCGGTCCATGTTTAGTCCTGACTCTGGCACCAGCAGGAGGCCGGTCCATATTTAGTCCTGACTCTGGCACCAGCAGGAGGCCGGTCCATGTTTAGTCCTGACTCTGGGCACCAGCAGGAGGCCGGTCCATGTTTAGTCCTGACTCTGGCACCAGCAGGAGGCCGGTCCATGTTTAGTCCTGACTCTGGCACCAGCAGGAGGCCGGTCCATGTTTAGTCCTGACTCTGGCACCAGCAGGAGGCCGGCCCATGTTTAGTCCTGACTCTGGCACCAGCAGGAGGCCGGTCCATATTTAGTCCTGACTCTGGCACCAGCAGGAGGCCAGTCCATGTTTAGTCCTGACTCTGGCACCAGCAGGAGGCCGGTCCATGTTTAATCCTGACTCTGGCACCAGCAGGAGGCCGGTCCATGTTTAGTCCTGACTCTGGCACCAGCAGGAGGCCGGTCCATGTTTAGTCCTGACTCTGGCACCAGCAGGAGGCCGGTCCATGTTTAGTCCTGACTCTGGCACCAGCAGGAGGCCGGTCCATGTTTAGTCCTGACTCTGGCACCAGCAGGAGGCCGGTCCATGTTTAGTCCTGACTCTGGCACCAGCAGGAGGCCGGTCCATGTTTAGTCCTGACTCTGGCACCAGCAGGAGGCCGGTCCATATTTAGTCCTGACTCTGGCACCAGCAGGAGGCCGGTCCATGTTTAGTCCTGACTCTGGGCACCAGCAGGAGGCCGGTCCATGTTTAGTCCTGACTCTGGCACCAGCAGGAGGCCGGTCCATGTTTAGTCCTGACTCTGGCACCAGCAGGAGGCCGGTCCATGTTTAGTCCTGACTCTGGCACCAGCAGGAGGCCGGTCCATGTTTAGTCCTGACTCTGGCACCAGCAGGAGGCCGGTCCATATTTAGTCCTGACTCTGGCACCAGCAGGAGGCCGGTCCATGTTTAGTCCTGACTCTGGGCACCAGCAGGAGGCCGGTCCATGTTTAGTCCTGACTCTGGCACCAGCAGGAGGCCGGTCCATGTTTAGTCCTGACTCTGGCACCAGCAGGAGGCCGGTCCATGTTTAGTCCTGACTCTGGCACCAGCAGGAGGCCGGTCCATGTTTAGTCCTGACTCTGGCACCAGCAGGAGGCCGGTCCATGTTTAGTCCTGACTCTGGCACCAGCAGGAGGCCGGTCCATGTTTAGTCCTGACTCTGGCACCAGCAGGAGGCCGGTCCATGTTTAGTCCTGACTCTGGCACCAGCAGGAGGCCGGTCCATGTTTAATCCTGACTCTGGCACCAGCAGGAGGCTGGTCCATGTTTAGTCCTGACTCTTGCACCAGCAGGAGGCCGGTCCATGTTTAGTCCTGTCTCTGGCACCAGCAGGAGGCCGGTCCATGTTTAGTCCTGACTCTGGCACCAGCAGGAGGCCGGTCCATGTTTAATCCTGACTCTGGCACCAGCAGGAGGCTGGTCCATGTTTAGTCCTGACTCTTGCACCAGCAGGAGGCCGGTCCTTGTTTAGTCCTGACTCTGGCACCAGCAGGAGGCCGGTCCATGTTTAGTCCTGACTCTGGCACCAGCAGGAGGCCGGTCCATGTTTAGTCCTGACTCTTGCACCAGCAGGAGGCCGGTCCATGTTTAGTCCTGTCTCTGGCACCAGCAGGAGGCCGGTCCATGTTTAGTCCTGACTCTTGCACCAGCAGGAGGCCGGTCCATGTTTAGTCCTGACTCTGGCACCAGCAGGAGGCCGGTCCATGTTTAGTCCTGACTCTGGCACCAGCAGGAGGCCGGTCCATGTTTAGTCCTGACTCTGGCACCATCACCAGTACGAAGCCTCAACATGTTTTATTTCTAAAGAAGAATAACAATCTGGCTTTAAGATTATTCATCAGCTCTTGTGTTTGTTGAAGGAGAGTTTATCATCGATCCAGATGCCCAAATATTTCTAATAGAGTACTTGTTCAATCATATTACCATCAAGCGTAAGAATATATACATTTTTTGGGTCACTTGAGTGTCTTTTCATTTTGAATTAACATCCTCTTGAATATTTTCAATAGCCCCCTTATGCAAAGGGAGAACAAAGACAGTTTTCCATAGTAGTTGAATTTTGAGATTAAAAACATGAGTTAAACAATGTACTTTCAGTGGGCTCATCTTAGGCGGGGATGAGTCTGTCTACAGGAGGTGGAGCGGCTGGTGTCCTGGTGCAGCTGTAACAACCTGGAGTTCAACGCCCAGAAGACAGTGGAGATGATGGTGGAATTCAAGAAAGTCACAGCCCCCCAGCCCCCCCTCACCATCTCAGACTCCTCCATCACTAACGTGGACTCCTTCCGCTTCCTCTGCACCACCATCACCAGGACCTCAAGTGGGAGCCCACCATCAGCTCCCTCACCGGGAATGCCCAGCAGAGGATGTACTTCCTGCGGCAGCTGAAGAAAGCAAAGCTGACAGCGCAGATAATGGTGCAGTTCTACACGGCCATCATTGAGTCCATCCTCACCTCCTCCATCACCTCCTCCATCACCTCCTCCATCACCTCCTCCATCACCTCCTCCATCACCTCCTCCATCACCGTGTGGTACGCTGGAGGCACAGCCAGGGACAAACAGAGACTACAGCGCCCTCTGCTGAGAAGGTGATCAGCTGCAGACTTCCATCTCTGCAGGACCTGTGCGTCTCCAGGACTCTGGGACGAGCAGGTCACATCACAGCCGACCCTTTTCACCCTGGACACAGGCATGCCCTTTTTGAGATATTATTCTACTATTATTATTCATTGTTGTATGATGCACCTTAATACCAAAACAAGTTCTTTGGGGTTGATTGCCATTGTCAGTGAACAGAATTCCCAAACTTTCTGATTCTGTATGTGTAGCTTTGTGTTTTATTACATTCCGATTCATATTCCCACAGAAATTAGCTTTATGAGGAACTGAATTTGAACGCAGCTGAATGCGTTGCTGAAAGTTACATGTGGCGTGTGGAAGTGCAATACGGCGGTTAGTATTTTATAACCCGCGCCAACCCCTCCATGTGGGTCAACAGACAACCCGCGCGTCACTACTACTACTACACTACTACATTCTCCTGGCCACAGCAAAAAAGACCATCACAAAAAATGTACATTGATCCAATTTAAACTAAATTAATATTTATTTGCCACAGACCAATCTATAGTCTAATTATGCTTCTTTTCTACGATTAAAAAAAAAAAGAACTAAAAACTGTGGTGAAGACATCATCTTTGAGAACGTTTGGTCGATCCAGGGGCGTGGAGTGGATTACAAGAAAGAAACCAAGACTTTTTAAAGACATGTAAGAATGTCATTCTGATTTTTATCACAACAATTGCATAAAAGAAAGAGAATGTATAACACTACAGTACAAGTACATAGTGCTTCAAATAATCTGAGTATTTATCAGTCCGCCATTTCAGGAATAAAGTCTGTAATAACTGACATTGCTCATCCCTTGCAAATATACATTTAAACAAAAACTTAGACATTGTGGGCTTGATTACATTTTTACAGCCATCCCAAGGTAAAACTGATCCTGTCTGAATAGGGGTTAGTCAAGACAATAAATATATGGTTGAAAAAATAACCTTTGTTGCTGTAAAACATGCCTTCTCAGTCTGAACACTCTAGTCCACCTGAAGAAATCTCCTTGATGTGAAGGCTCGGGTCCCGCAGGTGTGAGTGGAGAGCCCGGAGCCGAGGAGAGGAACAGGGATCTATAGGAGCAACCTCTGGAGATGTGTCTGCTCTTCACTCTTTGGCCTAAACGTTCCTTCTGGCGTCTTGTCTGTGGAGACAGTAGCTGCAGCAGCCTCTGGAGGTGAAGACGTGGCTGCAGTTCATTTTACAGGGATATTCTGCATGGTTTGTGAGAGGAAGAATGTCGACTCGTGGTTTTAGTAACTTAGAATTTCTATCTGAGGTGGAACTATATGTAGTACAGTTGTATAATAATACTTCATGGCGTTCAGTGAGTGATATGCCAAATAATTACCAAAAGAAATGTCTTAGTCTAAATCATGATTCGGGTTTAATCAAGATGAATGTATAATTTGTTGTTATGCTTTTTTCGATTAAACTACAATATAGGTAGAACATTATTTTACATGCTTTTTAAGACAAACTCAGTTGTAGTCATCTGGACACTTATAGAAAAACAATCTCAATCTTTTTCGATTTTGGATGAAATTCAAAACGTCTAGATGAGTAGAACTGCATCTTTTTGTACAATGGAACTCTCCTGGACGAATGAGGAACTACACCGACGTTAAGGTAAACTGGAAAAATGATCTAAAATTGGCCGAGTTGCCATCCTGAGAAAAGCTAGACATCTATTAGACTACAAAGCCTTATCTATTATCTATTATCTATTATCCATTACTCTTTAACACTGCCACTGCCACTACGTTATGGAGCTGGGTCTGGAGTAAAACTTACACAAATATAGAACTACTGTTTATAGTGAAAAAGGACAGTAAGAGTTCTACATGGACACAAAAGTGCTGCTTTGGAATACTGAATTGTTAAAACTTTGTGTGACTTAGTGAATTTAAAATATCACAAGTAATTCATAAAGCAAGATAGAAATAACTACCTGAAAATATCAAAACACATTTCAATGACTTGGCTCTTTAAGTTCAAGGCACACTTTATCGTCTCGCTAGGGAAATCTCTTCTCTGCATTTGAACCATCCTTCTGTGCTGTCAGGAGCAGTGGCCCCTCAGTGCAGCGCCTGGGGACAATGTCCAGATCTTGTCTAGTCTCGGTCAGGACCTTAGAGGATTTCACTTGTGCTGCATGTTTTGGATTGATGTGGGAAACTGGAGGAAACCAGACAGAGAGAAACCGGGAGTCAAACCCGTGACCCTCCTGCTGTGAGGTGCCACATCTAATATGTAACTACTCTCACAATGTACACATAAATGCTTATGTGTTCATTCTGTAGTGTCCAGGACAGGTGAGACTAATGACCTTCGTACCAGGCACATGTGGGCCCAGCTGCTGCCCTCTTACCCAGGCAGAGCAGGATTTATCAATGTGTTTCAGAAAGTATAGTCCGGTAGTGTCAACCTATCAGAGAAGACCAGACTGTTCTGTGATCTATTATGTGACCCCACTATGTTATTTTGAGCATATATAACCGACCTGACTTTTTGTATACAGTATTTGTATTTATCAAAATAATTTCCCAAGCCCCCAAGTAATGATGGACTTGTCCAAGTCATTTTAAATAGAAACGAGCAAAGTAAAAGAAACTGCTGATTGTTGTTAAGTCTCATTTGGTTCCTCGTTAATCTTTATTACTCATTTGTAAATCAGAATAGTGGTATGGCATTAAAGAATGGGTCAAATGCAGCCAACACACTTGCCAGACTTGTAGGAAGTCACTTGGCATGGATCAAATATACTTCATTACATTCACGTGATATGATTTACCCCGGTCACCTGGAAACCTCAGTATTTCTAAAATCTAAATCTAGTCAAATTTTAAAATGTGGTATGTTTGCGACCTTCCACTTTTAAACGGACGTAATATATATCTATATATATATATATATATAGATATATATATGGTTTTTTTTTCTACTGTCAAAACTCAGATCTCTTAAACTACTTAGAGACTTTATTAATATGGTGTTTATTGTTTTACTTTATAAGACCACATAGTCTTAAAAGTACACCCCGAGTGAACAATAAAAAGAAAAAAAAATACATTGTGAAAACTTAACTTGAAAACTATGTCAATAATTCATGGTGAAAATATTAATGTGGATTTAAAAGAATGTAAACCCTCGAGATGCCCGAAGGTCCCAAGGGTCCCGACTTTTTTATATAAATTCCCATTATATAAATCCCATTCAATACACAGTAAACTGAGTTTTGAAAGTACAAAAGAACATGCATCCATGTGGATTTTATGATAATTCAAAAATGGGATTGTTTAAAAGTGGAACATGACATTTTTTGAGGTGACGAGAGGGTCTTGATATACCAAACTAAAAAGGTACTCAAGAGCATATTTAACGGCTAATGCCAATACAAATATGCATATTATTTGACCTGTAAGCCCATAATATACTAAAATATATAAGTACAGTACAGTGTTTCCACTTTGTCCTTGGGGTCTCCAGCCCGTGCTCTGCACAGATGTTTCTTACACTATGTCAGCTCCTGGTGATGGAGCTCCATGTGTGCTGTCCCTGCAGCATCTGCACCTGCAGTTATGTGTGGGACTGTCTCAGGGCCCTTTGCACAGCTACACCTTGGGTCTTGTCTGGTGTGGTAGATCTGGGCCTCTGTTGATCTGGTGTTCAGGTCCTGCTCCTGTGCTCCATGATCAGGTCCTGCTCCTGTGCTCCATGATCAGGGCCTGCTCCAGTGCTCCATGATCAGGGCCTGCTCCTGTGCTCCATGATCAGGGCCTGCTCCTGTGCTCCATGATCAGGGCCTGCTCCTGTGCTCCATGATCAGGGCCTGCTCCTGTGCTCCATGATCAGGGCCTGCTCCTGTGCTCCATGATCAGGGCCTGCTCCTGTGCTCCATGATCAGGGCCTGCTCCTGTGCTCCATGATCAGGTCCTGCTCCTGTGCTCCATGATCAGGGCCTGCTCCTGTGCTCCATGATCAGGGCCTGCTCCAGTGCTCCATGATCAGGGCCTGCTCCAGTGCTCCATGATCAGGGCCTGCTCCTGTGCTCCATGATCAGGGCCTGCTCCTGTGCTCCATGATCAGGTCCTGCTCCTGTGCTCCATGATCAGGGCCTGCTCCTGTGCTCCATGATCAGGGCCTGCTCCTGTGCTCCATGATCAGGGCCTGCTCCAGTGCTCCATGATCAGGGCCTGCTCCAGTGCTCCATGATCAGGGCCTGCTCCTGTGCTCCATGATCAGGGCCTGCTCCTGTGCTCCATGATCAGGTCCTGCTCCTGTGCTCCATGATCAGGGCCTGCTCCTGTGCTCCATGATCAGGGCCTGCTCCAGTGCTCCATGATCAGGGCCTGCTCCAGTGCTCCATGATCAGGGCCTGCTCCTGTGCTCCATGATCAGGTCCTGCTCCTGTGCTCCATGATCAGGGCCTGCTCCTGTGCTCCATGATCAGGGCCTGCTCCAGTGCTCCATGATCAGGGCCTGCTCCAGTGCTCCATGATCAGGGCCTGCTCCTGTGCTCCATGATCAGGGCCACTGTGCTTCAGATCGTTTCTTTCTAGCCATTGGTAGGATCTCGTGATATCAGCCACTTCTGTTGTGTTCCGGTGGTACATCCCATGTAGGGTCGTGTCCTTTATGTAGGGGCGTGTCCTCCCATGCAGGGGCATGTCCTCACATGTAGGGGTGTGTCCTCCCATGATGTTCCCTCCAGCACCTCATCATCCTCTGTTCCTCATTGTCTGAGACATTCACTAAACACGTCCTCTGTAGGAGCCTTGTCCTTGATGTACTTATGGATCTATGACGTTTCCTGGATAGTGGCTCTCACACTCATTATTCCCCGGCCTCCTTCCTTACGGCTAGTGTACAGTCTCAGGGTGCTAGTGTACAGTCTCAGGGTGCTAGTGTACAGTCTCAGGGTGCTAGTGTACAGTCTCAGGGTGCTAGTGTACAGTCTCAGGGTGCTAGTGTACAGTCTCAGGGTGCTAGTGTACAGTCTCAGGGTGCTGGATTTGGGATGGAACCCTCCATGGTCAGGAGCTTTCATGTTTTAACATCTGTGGTCTGTATCTCTTCCTTTGGTCACCTTATTATTCCTGCAGGGTATCGGATCACTGGCTGGTAGCTCTTTATTGCCCGGGACTTGTTCTTGCCATTGATCTCTGCAGCTCCTCCAGAGTCCCCATGGACCTCTTGGCTGCATCTCTGATCAGAGCTCTCCTTGTTCAGATGTAAGTTTTGGTGGACGGGCCATGTCTTGGTAGGTTTGTAGTTGTGCCAAACTCTTTCCTTTTCTGGATGATTAAACAGAGCTCCGCGAGATGTTCTTGGGAAATCATTTTTCTAACCTAATCCTGCTTCAAACTTCTCCACACTTTCTCTTTTACTTGTCAGATGTTTTCCGTGGACTTCATGATGCTGTTTGCACCACAACATTTCTGCATTTATTCTGAGTTTAGATTACGCACAGATGGATTCTATTCTATCATTAGGTCAACAATTGGCCGCAACATGTTGCACTCAGGAAACAGGCAGAATACTTTTGCACTGTGCACTTTTCAATGTATTTTATTAATTCTGGAAATCATGTCTAATTTTCCTTTCACATCACAATTGTCTGCTGTTTTGTGTTGCTCTTTCTAAAAAAAAAATGCCTATAAAATATATTCAAGTTTGTGGTCGGGAAGTGACAAAATGTGGAAAAATTCCAGGGGTAGGATTGCTTTAGAGAGACACATGTTACCTGCGAGAGTGCTGGCCTCTCAACCACTCTGCCACCACTCATTTGTACAAAATCATCACCTGTGGCTATTGTTACTGACATCGAGAATTAATAGGCAAGGCAAGGCAAGTTTATTTGTAGAGCACATTTCATACACAAGGCAATTCAAAGTGCTTCACACAGCAGGAAAAATGCATTCAAATCACAAAGAAATTACAGAAACAGAAATACAATAAAATTAACTAAATTAAAAATTATCAATCCAACTGATTTTCTAAACTTATAAAATCACAAACAAAAGAGAAAAGTGCAAAGAAAAAATCCTTTCAGTCATATGCGCAGCTAAACAAAACTGTTTTTAGCTTAGATTTGAACATTGTCAGAGTAGAAGCCTGTCTCACATCTTCAGGAAGACTGTTCCAGATTTTAGCTGCATAAAACTGAAACGCAGATTCCCCATAGATTAATAGATTAAGTAATCACAAAATCAAAATTAAGGCGCGAGGGAACAGGGAAAAAAAACGAATTCAGAGATCAATAGGAAACTTGATCTTCATCCCATATACAGCTATGGATGAAGTGGATCCAATGAAATAATAAAACATATTTAGGTGCAAATTGGGCAATATAGTTGTTTTCAATGAAAAAACTCCCCCTGACCCTTTAGAACATCTTCCTCCAGTGCCTGCCCTGACCTCTGACCTCGGCGCTTCTCTGCACCACGGCGGCGCTACGTTCTCCCTCCCAAGTTCGGAGTCAATTTGTTATCAAATCAAGCGTCGAGCAGCTGATTCATTGCTATTCAGCACGCCTGATTTATATGCAGAATGTAAAACAGATGCCTTACGCGATACATATTTATGGTGAGGCCTGCTCCACAAGATTTATTAGGGCCTGTTTCACGGCGTTGCGCTCCAGCCCGGCTCTGATGACTTGTACTTCCTCTCAGCTGCCAATGCCAAACTCATTAAAAAGAGGTGTGACTATTAATATACATTGTAATCCTGACAGCGCCTAATTTATAATCCCAGAGTATGTTTGGACGTTGTGGTGCGCGCTCATTGACAGGGGGGGCAGCATGGAGCCTGGATGTGGATGTTCTGCTGTCTCTGGTGTGCGCCTTCATACATGTAGGATGCTAATTATTTTTCCATTTTTTAATAGTATTATACAGATACAATTCTTCCACTACAAATACAATATCTTTCCATTTGTATGTTTACAGGCTTTTCCATTCCTGTACAAGCAGAGGTGGTCAAAGTACTGCTTCTCATGACTTGAGTAAAAGTACAGCTAATCCTGATGTGGAAATACATTCTTTTTTTCGTAACAGTTGTTAATGATAATTATATGGTTTCAAAAATAATGCAATCAGTTCCTTCTAAAGACAGCCCAGCCTGTAAGACTAGTATCAAATATTAGATTAGATCAACTCAAAGCTTCTTATGCTTTTGTATTGTCTTAATTTTTATTAGAAATCCAGTTGATT
Organism: Eucyclogobius newberryi; assembly: GCF_026437365.1. Classification (NCBI taxonomy): domain Eukaryota; kingdom Metazoa; phylum Chordata; class Actinopteri; order Gobiiformes; family Gobiidae; genus Eucyclogobius; species Eucyclogobius newberryi. The sequence continues at coordinate 38,697,867 of NW_027316389.1, read as the reverse complement.
GATGACTTTGAACACATAATCTGTGTAACATAATCCGACATAATTCTTTGTCGTGGGTCTGTGGCAGACAGAACATCTGAACTAATCAAGTCTCTGGAGTGAGTATTATGAGGCTTTAAATGGGTCAAAGGTGGAAAACTGTAAATGTTGTAGATTTTCATTGGTCCAAATAGATTATTAGTCATAAATAAAGAAGCATATTAACCAACGTTCATGGGAATTACGCACATGGATAACTGTCCCAGAGCGCCCCCTGTCCTTAAACACTTCTTCTTTTTGAGGCAAAAACTACAAAAACCCAGTGGGAGAAAGTCTAAACCTTGGGGAGAACCACACTGAAGGAGAGATCTTACTCCCATGGACGGACAGTCTGCAGATAGACTGTGGAGCCAGAAGCACTCAGGAGGAGAGAGGGAGGCTCATGTTGTATACCAGAGGCCCTCAAGGCCGGTGTGGAGTGTCCAGGTCCACAGGTCAGGATTTTGGACAGGTCAGTCACTGGAGCAGCAGCATCATCTGTAACCGACGTGTAATCTAGACGTACCAAATGCATGGATAGGTTTTTTGGTCCCTGTCCCCCACCGGAAGGACAGGGACCACTGTTGTGGCGGTCTACGGGCCGAACAGCAGTGCAGAGTACCCGGCCTTCTTGGAGTCCTTGGGAGGGGTACTGGACAGTGCACCGACCGGGGACTCCGTTGTTCTACTGGGGGACTTCAACGCCCACGTGGGCAATGACAGTGACACCTGGGGAGGGGTGATCGGGAAGAACGGCTTCCCCGATCTGAACCCGAGCGGTGTTCAGTTATTGGACTTCTGTGCTAGCCACGGATTGTCCATAACGAACACCATGTTCAAGCACAAGGGTGTCCATCAGTGAACGTGGCACCAGGACACCCTAGGCCGGAGGTCAATGATCGACTTTGTTGTCGTGTCATCAGACCTCCGGCCGCGTGTCTTGGACACTCGGGTGAAGAGAGGGGCAGAGTTGTCAACCGATCACCACCAGGTGGTGAGTTGGATCCACTGGCGGAGGAGGAAGCCGGACAGACTTGGCAGACCCAAGCGCATTGTGAGGGTCTGTTGGGAACGTCTAGTGGAGCCCTCTGTCAGTAGGGTATTCAACTCGCACCTCCGGGAGAGCTTCTTCTCCCATGTCCCGGGGGAGGCTGGGGACATTGACCATGGGGACCATGTTCTCCGCCTCCATTGTTGATGCGGCTGCTCGGAGCTGTGGTCGCAAGGTCTCCGGTGCCTGTCGTGGCGGCAACCCCCGAACCCGGTGGTGGACACCGGAAGTAAGGGATGCCGTCAGACTGAAGAAGGAGGCCTATCAGGCCACTCTGGCTTGTAGGTCTCCGGAGGTCATCGACGGGTATCGGCAGGCCAAGCGAGCCGCGGCTCGTGCTGTCGCAGAGGCAAAAACCCGGGCCTGGGAGGAGTTCGGGGAGGCCATGGAGGAGGACTATCGGTCGGCACCAAAGAAATTCTGGCAAACCGTCCGGCGCCTCAGGAGGGGGAAGCAGTGCCTCACCAACACCGTTTACGGTGCGGGTGGAGGCCTGCTGACCTCGACTGGGGATGTCGTCGGACGGTGGAAGGAATACTTTGAGGATCTCCTTAATCCCTCAGTCACGTCTTCCGAAGAGGAAGTAGAGACCGGGGACTCGGAGGCTGGCTCATCCATCAGCCAAGCTGAAGTCACTGAGGTTGTTCGCAAACTCCTCGGTGGCAGGGCTCCGGGGGTGGATGAGATCCGCCCTGAGTACCTAAAGTATCTGGATGTTGTAGGACTGTCTTGGTTGACACGTCTCTGCAACATCGCGTGGCGTTCGGGGACCGTGCCTCTGGACTGGCAGACCGGGGTGGTGGTCCCTCTGTTCAAGAAGGGGGACCGGAGGGTGTGTTCCAACTACAGAGGGATCACACTCCTCAGCCTCCCGGGTAAGGTCTATTCCAAGGTACTGGAGAGGAGAATCCGACCGATAGTGGAACCTGGGATTCAGGAGGAGCAGAGTGGTTTTCGTCCCGGTCGTGGAACACTGGACCAGCTCTATACCCTCCATCGGGTGCTCGAGGGTTCATGGGAGTTTGCCCAACCAGTCCACATGTGCTTTGTGGATCTGGAGAAGGCTTTCGACCGTGTCCCTCGGGGTGTCCTTTGGGGGGTGCTCCGGGAGGACGGGGTCCGGGGCCCTTTGCTCAGGGCTGTCCGGTTCCTGTATGACCGGAGCAGGAGCTGTGTTCATTGCCGGCAGTAAGTCAGACCTGTTCCCAGTGCATGTTGGACTCCGCCAGGGCTGCCCTTTGTCACCGGTTCTGTTCATAATTTTTATGGACAGAATTTCTAGACGCAGTCAGGGGTCGGAGGGTGTCCGGTTTGGGGACCACAGGACCTCATCTCTGCTGTTTGCAGACGATGTTGTCCTGATGGCTCCATCAAACCCGGACCTGCAACATGCACTGGGACGGTTTGCAGCCGAGTGTGAAGCGGCTGGGATGAGAATCAGCACCTCCAAATCCGAGGCCATGGTTCTCGACCGGAAAAAGGTGGCTTGCCCTCTCCAGGTGGCTGGGGTGTCCTTGCCCCAAGTGGAGGAGTTCAAGTATCTTGGGGTCTTGTTTACGAGTGAGGGAAGGATGGAGCGTGAGATCGACAGGCGGATCGGTGCAGCGGCTGCAGTGATGCAGTCGCTGCATCGGACCGTTGTGGTGAAGAGGGAGCCGAGCTAAAAGGTAAAGCTCTCTATTTACCGGTCGGTCTACGCTCCTACCCTCACCTATGGTCATGAGCTTTGGGTAGTGACCGAAAGAACAAGATCGCGGATACAAGCGGTCGAAATGAGTTTCCTCCGCCGTGTGGCTGGGCGCTCCCTTAGAGATAAGGTGAGGAGCTCGGCCACACGGGGGGAGCTCGGAGTAGAGCCGCTGCTCCTCCACGTCGAGAGGAGCCAGCTGAGGTGGCTCGGGCATCTGTTCCGGATGCCTCCTGGGCGCCTCCCTCGGGAGGTGTTTCAGGCATGTCCCACCGGGAAGAGGCCCCGGGGAAGACCCAGGACACGCTGGAGAGACTATGTCTCTCGGCTGGCCTGGGAACGCCTCGGGATCCCCCCGGAGGAGTTAGAGGAAGTGTCTGGGGAGAAGAAGGTCTGGGAGTCCCTGCTCAGACTGCTGCCCCCGCGACCCGGCCCCGGATAAAGCGGCAGAAGATGGATGGATGGATGGTTTTTTGGTTGCATTGCACAAATGAAAATGTTTTTTTGGACAGTTAGTATAGTTTTACAGGCTTGGATAATATGTGCTGTGAATGAGAACTCTTGGTCAAAGAGACTCCAAGATTTCTTACAGTATAATTGAAGTTTTCACCATCTGGTTGGACAAAAAGCTTGCACAGGTTTAGGGCCGAGTCCAATGGCTTCTGTGTTTTCAGGGTTAAGAAGCAGATCATTAAACCAACGTACTTTGAAATCAAGTGATATGACAGAAGTGAAGTACAGATCCTCAAAAACAATCATACTATCTCCATTCATATCGGTATTAAAGTCACAATTAAGACTCAACTATGTAGAAGAACACCACATACAGTAAATGAAATGCAAAAAGTAATGTTTAAAAGAGGCTGTACTTGGCCGCTGGAGGCTGGAGTGGGATGGTGCAAGTTTATTTGTAGAGCACATTTCACACACAAGGCAACTCACAGTGCTTCATAAAACAGGAGAAATGCATTCAAATCATAAATACATGACAGCAATCCCAAAACAGTTCAAGAAATAAAAGAAAAGAGTGAAAAGGAAATCCTTTCAGTCAAATGCACATCTTCAGGAAGAATGTTCCAGATTTTAGCTGCATAAAACTGAAAACGCAGATTCCCCATGTTTAGTCCTGACTCTGGCACCAGCAGGAGGCCGGTCCATGTTTAGTCCTGACTCTGGCACTAGCAGGAGGCCGGTCCATGTTTAGTCCTGACTCTGGGACCAGCAGGAGGCCGGTCCATGTTTAGTCCTGACTCTGGCTCCAACAGGAGGCCGGTCCATTTTTAGTCCTGACTCTGGCTCCAACAGGAGGCCGGTCCATTTTTAGTCCTGACTCTGGCACCAGCAGGAGGCCGGTCCATGTTTAGTCCTGACTCTGGCACCAGCAGGAGGCCGGTAAATGTTTAGTCCTGACTCTGGCACCAGCAGGAGGCTGGTCCATGTTTAGTCCTGACTCTGGCACCAGCAGGAGGCCGGTCCATGTTTAGTCCTGACTCTGGCACCAGCAGGAGGCCGGTCCATGTTTAGTCCTGACTCTGGCACCAGCAGGAGGCCGGTCCATGTTTAGCCCTGACTCTGGCACCAGCAGGAGGCCGGTCCCTGAGGTCCTCAGAGTCTGAGATGGTTCATATGGCACCAACATGTCTGAGATGTACTTTGGTGCTAGGCCATGGAGAGACTTGTACACAAGCAGAGCTGCTTTAAAGTCTCTTCTCTGAGCCACAGGGGGCAGTGCAGAGACCTGAGAACAGGACTAATGTGATGGTACTTCCTGGTTCTAGTCAGGACCCGAGCAGCAGCGTTCTGGATGAACTGCAGCTGTTTTACAGCTCGTTTGGAGAGACCAGTGAGCGGCCGTTACAGTCTAATCTACTGGAGACAAACGCATGGATAAGTCTCTCTAAATCTAGTTTATTTTTTTTAGATGTAAAAAGCTGATGATGTTATTGATGTGATGTGTCTGTTAAAGTTCAAGTCTGAGTCCATTATTACCCCCAGATTTCTAACTTGGTTTGTAGGTTTTAGAGCCAGACTCTGGAGGGGACACTAACACTTTCTCTTTGTTTCTGTGACAAAGACGATGATTTCAGTCTTGTCTGAGTTCAGCTGGATCAAGTTGTTCTGCCTCCACAAACTGATCTGTTGGATGCAGTGACAGAATCCACTGGTCCATATTCACCTGCGACAGTGAAACATAGATCTGACTCGTCTGCATTATTGTGATAGGACACATTTTCACTGCGTATCAGCTGACCTAACGGCAGCATGTAGAGGTTGAACAGAAGAGGTCCCAGGACTGACCCTTGGGGCACACCACAGGTCAGGGGCATGTGGTCTGAGACACTGTACAAATTTCCACAAAGTACTTCCTGTCTTCCAGATAGGACCTTAACCAGTTTAGGGCAGTGCCAGTGATGCCCACCCAGTCCTCTAGTCTCTGTAAGAGGATCCCATGATGGACAGTGTCAAAAGCAGCATCAGATCAAACAGAATTAAGACTGAGGCTTTGCCCGTGTCAGTGTTCAGGCGGATGTCATTAGTCACCTTGACAAGAGCAGTCTCAGTGTGATGAGGTCTAAAACCTGAAAAAACATAAAATGAGTTGTTTATTAAGAGGAAATCTGTGACTGTTGTAAACAACCTATTCAAGGACTTTGCCCCAAAATGGCAGATTAGAGATGGACCGGTCATGACTCAGGACTGCAGCATCCAGACTGCTCTTCTTTAAGAGAGGCTTTATGACCACAGTTTTCAAAGACATTGGGAACGTTCCAGATTGAAGCAACATGTTAACTATGTGAGTGAAACTGTACAGCACAGACTTTAGAAAGTTGTAACTGCAGCTTCCAATTATTTCAGAAAAATATCTTTTCCTAGTTCTACATAAAATTACGTTGTAAATGTACAACTTATCTCCAAGTCTCTTTCTGAACCTGGAGCTTTGACTTTCGCCAAACATGACGGCGCCGGCGACCGCACTTGGGACTATTTTAGGAGAAAAACAGACCGTTTAGTTTCTGTACATTCGTGGAGTTGAAAGAGAACTGTGCTTTTCTGAACACTGGATTTAACACTATTTAGACTTTTTCCGATTCCTTTGCTGTTGCTTCGAAAAGCCCCACGCCACCGGGAAACGATCCCAGGACATAACCACATTTGCAGTAGCATTTGAAACAATTACAACATTCAAAAGCGCCACCTGTGGGTGATGTTTGCAGTCATGGCATCATATCCCCAGGCAAAGAGAGAAAACGCAGTGCATGTGGATTAGACCCATTATAAAACACAGACACACAGAAGAGATTTAGTCAATGATGTTGTGATCCCAAAGCTCTAAATGTGTTATTTCGGTCCTGTGTCAGCGGAGGTGGGACCGTCATTCATAAAATGTGGTGATAAGCAAAGTGAACGAGATAAGAAACATTTGTCCTTTTTATTGTCTGTTCCAAACAAGTAAATCTTTATGACAACTATCACATTTTCATCCTGTCATTTTGTTTTATTTCATGGTTCAAAGTTCAAAAGAGGTGACGAGTGGATGCGTCATGTGCACACCGAAGTGGATGGACAAACAAAAGTGATAATGAGACAACACTGATTGAACTGATGAAACAGCATTGTGTTGATCTAATATCTGTAGAGTTAATATCAAAGTCAGTGAATCTAAAAGGCCCAGGAAGTCTTAAGGGCAGTGGGACTAGTGGAGAGAAGCCTAATATCCAGATCAGCGGCATTCCCACACAATTGGGCAATTTTGAAAATTAATTCGTGGGGTGAATTCTGGCTCGGAATCCGAATCAGAAAGGGTTTATTGTCAATGAACATAATTCAAAAACATAGGAACTTGTCTTGGTGATTCGGTGCAACATAAAACAATGAACAATGAATAAATCAAAAACAATTTAAATCTGCTATAGGATAAAAAATAACATGTAGGCTTACTATCTACACACATGTGCAGTCCAATTTACAAGTGCAGAAAGTGAACAGTGCAGTGAGTGATTCAATTGTGGTTAAAGTGACAGTGTAGCAAGTGTTCATGAGTTCAATGACAGAGGGAAAGAAACTGTTCTTATGGTGGGAGCTTGTGGTCCGAATGGACCTTAAACTCCTCCCTGAGGGGAGTAGCCTCCTACCTGAGGGAAGTGGCTCAAATAGTCCATGTCCAGGGTGAGAAGGGTCGGCTGTGAGCCTACCTGTTCGTCCTGGAGCCCAGGAGACATACAGGTCCTGCAGAGATGGAAGTCTGCAGCCGATCACCTTCTCAGCAGAGCGCACAATGCGCTGTAGTCTCTGTTTGTCCCTGGCTGTGGCGGTGCAGCAGTTTGTGTACAGGGAGAAGAGCAGGGAAGAAAGTACATAGCCCTGTGGAACTCCTGTGCTGATAGTCCGAGTGCCTGAGACATTCTTCCCCAGCCGCACGTTCTGCCTCTGATCCGTCAGGAAGTCAGTGCTCCACCTGCAGGTGGAGTCAGTGCTTCACCTGCAGGTGGAGTCAGGCACGTTAAACTGGGAGAGCTTGTCCTGGAGCAGAGCAGGAGGATGGTGTTGAATGCAAACAGGATCCTGGCATAGGTTCCCGGGGAGTCCAGATGCTGCAGGGTGAAGTGTTGTACCAGGTTGATAGCGTCGTTGATAGTACAGACCTGTTGGTTCTGTAGGTGAACTGTAGGGGGTCCAGCAGGGGGGAGGTGAAGGACTTGAGGTGGGGGAGGACCAGGCGTTTAAATTACGTCATGACTACAGACGTCAGCGCCACAGGTCTTTAGTCATTAAGTCCAGTGATCCGGGGCTTCTTGGGGACAGGAACAATGATGGACGACTTGAAGCAAGCTGGGACATGGCATGACTCCAAGAGGTGTTACAAATGCCAGTGAAGACAGGGGCTAAATGCCAGTGAAGACAGGGGCTAGCTCACCTGCACAGTGTCTTAATGTGGCGGTAGTGACACCGTCTGGCCGAGGAGCTTTTTGGGGGTTGGATTTCCGAAATAGTCTGTTTACATCCTGTTCCTGAACTGTGAGAGTGGTTGGGGAGGTGGGGAGGACCAGGGTTGGGTTGGCAGAGGTGGGAGCGGGTGTCAAATCTGCAATAGAAGGAGTTGAGTTGCTGAGCCAGTTTTCGGTCGTCTGCGGAAGGCGGGGCTCTGGGCTTGTAATTGGTGAGAAGCAGGAACCCATCCAGGATGAATAAGGCAAACTCACGTGGAGAGTAGAATGGTTTGCACTTGATGAAAAGGTATTCCAGAGCAGGACAGGAGTTGTTGATGTAAAGACAAACTCCTCCACCCCCTGATTTTCCCTCCGGAGAGAGCTCCGGTCAGCTCGGAGCAGCCCTCCAGCTCCCAGGCGCAGTCTTTGGACAGACTCGCTGAGCCACGTCTCCGTGAAGCACAAAACAGGAAATGAAGAAAAGGCTCTGTTTCGTCTCATCAGCAGCGCCAGTTGCAAGTACTTTCCAATCTCCCACATTTGGCACATCAATGAGTTGATGTACTTAGTCACAGAGTCTATGTACAAAAGCAGACGGCAAACATGGAGCATAAAGTTTAATGTTGAAAACAATGTCATCAGTCTCTTCAAATTAACAGAAATGCATCACCATGTGACCACAACCCGAGCTCACATGCCCCACGCTGATGGCTCCTTCGTCTGTACTTTTCTCTGTTTTCCTCAGGGGCACCACTTCTTCTCCTGAGCATGTGTTCTTTACCTTCAAAAGTCACCAGAAGAGTCGTCGGAAAGAGAATCCATGTCTCAGTTTTCTCCCCCTGAGCTCCTCACAGATGTAGTGGAACTTTGCTGTTGTTTGCGAACCTCGTATGGAATATCTGGAGCAGACCTGCTTGCCTTTGTACTGGAGGTCTCCTTTAACCCTTGCAGCCTTTAAGACACGTTCCTTCACACGATCGTTAAGAAACCTCATAATCAGGTCTTGGTCAGGTGTTTTATCAGCTGCTGATCTTGGTTTGCCCACGCAATGTGCTCTTTCGATTGTGATGGGAGGGACCTCAACTCCTGAGCCATCAAGGAGCTCAGGAATTATCTTCCCTAAAAAGCTTTCTGTATCCTTTCCTTCTTCACTTCTTTTATGCCCAAAAGCCTCAGGTTACGCTGTATTTCACTTCTTATTTTGGACATTATGAGCAATAACTGATGATTAGTTACATTTTCAAATGCAATGCAAAGAAGTCGTGATAATCCTTATCTGGGCCGGCGGGAGCCCACTTCTCTGGCAGGGAGGGACTGCAGTTCTCCGTGTCAGGTTTGGTAGCCATGTTAGCCTTGTCAGCTCCGTTAGCTTGTGATACGGGCTGTTTTCCAATGAGGCCGTGGGCCTTCAGCTTTGTTTGTTTTGGTCCGATAATGTTAACAGACTTGTGCCTTCCTTGTTTACGCATCCCTTGTTCTTCCTCTATGGGATTAGGTGGGTCTAACGATGATTTTAAAGCCATGTTTTGTATCAGAGGTGTGGGTGCGTCAGCTCAAAGTGCCGCTACAACCGGGGTTTGTCGTTCATTAAAAAAAAAATAATCATATTCCAGTGATGTCGGTGTAATCCCTCATTCGTCCAGGCGTGTTCCATAGTAGAAAAAAGCTTCAGTTGTAGTCATCTGGACTCAGATAGAAAAAATAGACGTTTCAACTCTCATCCAAGAGTCATTGTCAATAAAAGAATTTAGATCGAGAACTCCGATATTAATACTGTTCTGTGGTAAGACCCGCCCATTGGGAGGAACCTTCCTGAAGTAGAAAGAGTTGTTTGTATCTACCGAGCTAGCCTATTCAGAATTTTAATGGCCTCTTTGTCTTTGTGAGACCCTGGCTCAACCACCCTGAGTACCTGATTAGCATCTAAGTGTCCAGGTCCTGGTCCTCTACCTTTCCAGGGGTTCAGTATCCCATTATAGATACCAGGAAGATTGAATCTTAGCCCTCCATTTCTGTTTAAAGAAGGTCTTTCTTTTTTAACAAAAATAGCTTCCTTGACTCCTCTTTCAAACCATCTTTTCTCCCTGCTTAAAACCTTCACCTCACCGTCTTCAAACGAGTGATTAGAGGCTTCAAGATGGAGATGCACGGCACTCTGAGGTCCTGAACTTGTATTTCTTCTGTGCTGATAAAGCCTCTTGTGTAGAGGCTGTTTCGTCTCACCTATGTAACGTTCTTTACAGCTTTCTTCACTGCATTGGATCGAATAAACTACATTGCTCTGTTTTTGAGTCGGCAACTTGTCCTTAGGGCGAACCAGTTTTTGTCTTAAAGTGTTTCCTGGTCTAAAAATTCTCTGCAGTTTTTCCGACAGGCCAGACACATAAGGGATAGAAACACCCTTCCTTCTCTGTTCAGTTTCCCTTTTGTCCTGCTTCTTGGTTCTCTTCACTCTGTTGAGAGCCCAAGCGGGGTAACCACAGGCTGAGAGGGCATTTCGGACATGTTTTTCCTCTTTCTTCTTGCCCTCTGAGCTGGTGGGCACACCTTGAGCTCTGTGTTGTAAGGTTCTGATCACACCCAGCTTGTGCTGTAGTGGGTGGTTGGAACCAAAGAGCAGATACTGGTCCGTGTGTGTAGGTTTCCTATATACTTCTATTTGGAGTTTCCCGTCCTCTCCTCTGATCGTGGAACAATCAAGAAAGGCCAAGCGATTCTCCTTAGCGTCTTCTCTTGTAAACCTAATATGTGGGTCCACAGCATTGATGTGATCAGAGAAGGTTTCCAGCTCTTGTTCCTTGATTGTTACAAACGTATCATCGACATAGCGAAGCCACAGTTTTGGGGCTATGCCTGAGAATGAGGACAGTGCCTTCTTCTCAAAGTGCTCCATGTACAGGTTGGCCACTATGGGAGAGACGGGCGAGCCCATGGCACAGCCATGAATCTGTCTGTAACATCATTCCAGTGATGTACCTACGTATATCACCCTCATCTCACAAGCTGGCTGCATCCATTCAACTACCCTCTCAAGGCTCCCACATCAGCTTCCATTTTGTCAAAGCTTGTGTCGTGTTCCGTCATCTTCTTTTTGTTTCTGATTTCCTACTGCTTGTTCCCATGGAGGTGACTGAAGTGACTTTGGCCCTTAGACGGGGTACTCCCTGGACAGGGATCAGCTCATCGCAGTGTTCCACCATCATCAGCTTTTATTGATGCCATCTAAGGATGCATTACAACAAGCTTGACATGCTAACATTTGTCTTAGGTTACAATCTGCAAACGTCAGCTGACTAGATGTTGGTGTTTTCTTCTACTTCATTGCTTTTTTCGATTGTGGCATCCATTAATGAGTCTTGTTTCTGGATTTTGGAGTATGTGCTCAAAATAGCAGCTGAGAATGCGAGGTCACCTTGTCCATCAGCACCATCGTGGAAGTTTGGGTAATTGAACTTTTATATTTATAACTTGTATCTTATATTAATGTAAATGTTTTTTTATTTTTTATTTTTTTTTATTTTTTTATTATTGTGGTTTGGTCAAAAACAAAACAAAAGGTGCTCAACATTCAAGCACAAAACTAAATTCGAGGATACATTAATGTTTTTTGACCAGGTGTAGGCAGAAGCCAAAGCTTATTGTGCCGACCCCTCTCTCAAACGCCCAACATTGGTGGACATTTTACAGCTCACAAGCCACAGTTCATCAACAAAAACAACACCACATAACACCGGACAGTCCGCTCACAAGTATCCTCCACAAGCATTCAAGGTATTATAACAAAGCTGCATTTTCATTCTGCTAAATATTTTTCTATGATTGTTTCCTTAAAGATCCTTTTAAACAGAAATAAAGAAATGGCATTTTTTAATTCATCGCAACAATTGTTCCATAATTTAACTCCTTTACTTGACAAACAATGTTCCCTCAGCGTTGTTCTCACATAAGGTCTGTCAAATATACACGTTCCCCTTAAATTATATTTACTTTCCCTCTGGGTAAACTTTATCCTCAATGATGTAGGGACTTGATTACATTTAACTACATACATAAATTTAGCAGTATACAGGTCTACCAAATCATACAATTTTAAAAGCTTAGATTGAATGAACAAAGGGTGACTCGGCGAGTTATAAAATGCATGATTGATCAGTCTAATGGCCTTTTTTTGTAGAATGAAAATTGGTTTGGTTCTAGTTTTGTATGTGTTTCCCCAGATCTCAATACCATATGTTAAATATGGAGTAATGAGAGAACAGTAAAGTAAATATAAGGCATTTTTGTTCAAAATATACTGCAATTTGTATAAAATTGCAATAGTTTTTGACACTTTTTTCTGTACATTTTGTATATGTGTTTTCCATGAAATTTTGCAATCTATGATCACTCCAAGAAACTTAATATAATTGACTCTTTCAATTTCATAACTATTTATTTTGATTTTGATATCATTATCTACATGTTTGTTACTGAATACCATACATTTGTTTTATTTAAGTTCAATGATAATTTATTTAATGCAAACCAGTTGTTTAGTTTATGCAGTTCTCTCTCCATCACCTTCACCAACTCACTAAAATTATGACCTGAGCAGTAAACTGTGGTATCGTCTGCAAACAAGATAAAATTAAGAACATCAGATACTTTTTGGATATCATTAATATATAATAAAAATAATTTTGGGCCCAAAACAGAGCCTTGTGGCACCCCACAACTAATTCGCTGACAACTAGACTCTGCTCCCTTCAGATGAACATATTGGAATCGATCCGATAAGTAATTATTTAACCACGAATTTGCTTTTCCCCTAAAGCCATATTTTTCCAATTTTTGTAATAAGATTGTGTGGTCAATTGTATCAAATGCTTTCTGTAAATCCAAAAATAAACCTATTGTATGGAGTTTTTGATCTAATGATTGGGAAATATTTTCAACCAGATTAACTACTGCCATCGTTGTGGACCTGTGTGCTCTAAAACCAAACTGATACTCATTTAATATATTGTTGACTTCAACATAGTTATCTAATCTTTTAACAAACAATTTCTCTAATATTTTTGAAAATTGTGAAAGTAAAGAAATGGGTCGATAATTACAAGTCAAATGTTTGTCACCGCCTTTGTACAAGGGAATAACCTTTGCTATTTTCATTTGATTAGGAACAATTCCTGTTTTAAAAGATTGGTTACAGATGTGAGTAAATGGATTGACAATATGTTCCATGATATTTTTGACTAAAAACATATCGAACCCATTATTATCTGTTGATTTTTTGTTTTTACAGCTCTTCACAATTTTCAATATTTCATTTTCATTTGTTGGGTTTAGAAAAAATGAATTTACACCTTCATACGTGACCCCAATCTCCATGTCATTGTTTTGAGGGGGCACAATTTTTGTTGCCAATTTATGGCCAATGTTTACAAAGTAATCATTAAACTCATGAACAATTCCCTTAATATGACTTATTTTGTCATTGTCTTTGTTCAAATAATTAGGATAATTATTATTATTATTATTATGTCTCTTGTGTATTAAATCATTCATTATTTTCCATGTTCCCTGGATATTTTGTCTATGTTGCATTAATAATTTTGTATAATATTCTTTCTTACAATTTCTGATTATATTAACTAATTTATTCTTGTATGCTTTATATTTAATTTCAGAAACCTGCGTTCTGGATTTTAGGAATTTCCTATATAGTTGATTTTTTTTTCTGCAAGCCTTAATTATTCCTTTAGTAAACCAGGGTTTCAGCATCTGTTTTTTACAAATTATTGTCTTAAGTGGACAACAATTATTATAAATATCAAGTAATTTTGCTAAAAAGAGTTCATATGCTTCATTAGGATTTTCATACCTATAAATTTCATCCCAATTTTGTTTACTTAATTCCATTTTCAAAGTCTCAATTGCTTCAGGTGTTCTATGTCTCACTGTTCTTATGTCTCTCGTCTGATTACAAGGTGTTTTAAATACATTTTGAAGAATTGCAAAAACAGGAAGATGATCACTAATATCAGTCATTAAAAGACCTCCATCAATTTTACCAATTTCATTTGTAAATATGTTATCAATTAATGTTGCTGATTCTGTTGTTATTCTAGTTGGTTTTACTATTACTGGAAATAATGTACTGTTATAAAAAGTATTGATAAAGTCTGTGGTTTTCTTGTGTCCACCTGGGTTAAGCAGGTCAACATTAAAATCACCACAGACAATGTAAGACTTATTTCCAATTGAGTGAAACATATTAGATATAAACTCATTAAAATGATCCAGAGAAGAACCAGGTGTTCTATATATGCAACAGACAGTTATTTTTTTTTGTTTCTCCATGTGAATCTCAACCGTGACACACTCTAACATATTGTCAACTGTAGTAGACATGCTTTCTATACGATTACAATGCAGGTTAGAATCTACATAGAGAGCAACTCCACCTCCTCTCTTGTCTTTTCTATTCACTACAAACAGTTCATATCCTTCCAGTTCAACAGCTGAGACTTTATTCTCATCTAACCATGTTTCAGAAATAGCAACTACACTGAATTTTGGGAATAATCTTAGATAATCTTTAATAAATGGAAAATTGCTCCAAAGACTTCTACTATTAAAATGAATCACAGAGAAAGCATGTTCCATGTTCACTGTGCTCTTAAACTGTTCTTCTGTGTAATATTGACAATTTGTCTGACTACAGTAAGTATCAGGATCTATATCCTTTTCAACATCATATTTACCATGTTTAACATTTAAATAATTTAAGTTATTGTAGAAATCAGTTGGATCATCTATATCATTAATGGTCTCATCATTTAAGTGTGTATTTTGTTCTACCGTGGATCCAAGTTCTGGCATGTTGTAAGAAAAAAAAAAATATATATATATATATATATATATATATATATATATATATAAATAATAATAGTATCAATAACAAAAATAATGGCAAAATGTATGGAAAACTCCACTGGTCCAAACACAAGTTGGTCCATAATCCAAACGAAAGGTTCATCTTCATAGTCCATTAAATAAGAAAGTATCATCCCTATAATCCAAAACAAACGATCATCTTCGTGAAGTTCATAAGTCATTTCAGTCAAAGAAAAGTCGTATTTAAATAGTATTTGCCTCATTTGTACTGTTCCAAGTCTTTGATGTCCCTTACCGTGATCACTCGTGCTTGTTCAGGCGTTCCATTTAGACGAATGAAAACACGACCATTCCTGGTCCATGTCGCTTGTATTTTCTTTTGTTTCCACAGAATTCGCGCATGTCTTGCAATATCTGCGTTCTTGCTGGTGAGGTGTTCATTGATGTACACCATGCTCCCCTTTAGCTTGCGTGCCTGGCGCAGCAGATCCACTTTGTGCTTTCTGTTCACAAAGCGAACCACTATCGCAGTATAGTGTTATAATGTTATGTTGCAACGTAAGTTAGTTTGTGCTGTAAAGTAATTTTAAGTTGTATTTAGTAGTAAAGGGTATTTAGGTAGAACAATAAATATATATTTTTAAATCTTGATAAAGAAGTACTGAATGTATTATTATTTTTTGTCCATTCCATAATGTACTCGGATAACAAACATGTTTACTTGTGGGTCTCCTAGTGACGAGTGAGGTCTCATGCTTGTTCTCTTATGCTAGAAGCGTCGCAGCAGAAACTCTGTGCAGCAGATGTGGGATGTTACATGGTCAACTTGATAAGCACAAAGCCCACAGACAAAAGTGTGAATCGAGTCTTTGAGCAGTGTATTTGGAAAACAGCTGAGCAGTAGCACCACGCCCCTCCTTCACAGGCCTCTGCCCCACCCACCACTAAACACCCCCAAAGAAAGATAAAGGAGACCATTTTGGCTAATTAGCAGAGGCGCGGGACGTGCTAGCCGCTAGTGTTTCATGGGCTGTCCACGGGCTGTCGAGCATTCTGAGAAGTCGTGGGCAGAGATATTAGAAAACAGAAGCGGGATGGGGCCTCAGACAGGGGCCAATCAGGGGATAGAGAAGAGGGAAGAAAAGAACTATCAAGAAGTATAAATGTCCAGCCAGGCCATTCCTCCTGCTTTACAAACCGGCACAGGGCCGTTCCCTAACACTGCTCAAGATATGAGTGCGTGTGGGCCTCAGCTCTGCACGTTAAGAATATGCACTGATAACATGTCACACAGTAAGTAATTATATCAATATATGAACATATTTTAATTTGTGTGGTAAAATAAAATTAAGTTAAGGTAAACTATTGTCTTTTGTATTTATTTATCTCTGCTTATTAGACTTATTTCATAGTATTTATATGTTTTAACTCTGTGGTATAATATACCACAGAGTTAAAACATATGAATACAATATGGTGTTATGTTCAGCTACTGTTGTTTTATTAGGTGTTAGGGTTATGTTTTACTTTTTGTCTTCAATTCCATGTTTTTTTTGGTCAATAATAATCAATTTTACTTCACTATTTGCAGCACTTTGGAAACAGTGTTGTTTGTAAAATGTTCTATGGAAATAACATGGATTATATATTATTATAGTAAATATACAAATGAGATTAAAAAAACTGCATGAAAGTGAAACATATACAGAACATATTATGTAATAAAATAGCTCATGAAACTGGCTACAACAAGTGGTGTTATATGCAGCTGTAATTCAAACTTAAATAAAAAGGGATTGCATATCATTTATCTGACATTTCTAACATTTTTCAAACTTTCATCCAGATTATCATAAAAGGTCAATGCTTATGTATTAGACATATGTGACCGACCGTGGAAAAAGCAGTTACAAGTCACCCCGGAGACATTGAGAGTTATTCACAGATTCTGAAAGTGTGAATTCAAAGCTTCCCAATGATGTCTCACTTATGCACATCTGATAATATTTGAATAAGTTGTGGTCATTTGAATGTATACAACTCTGAATTCCTCTTGAGAAAACTGCCTCTAAAGATTCTCACCTGAGTGAGCCCAGAGTCACAGGGGGGCTCATTTGCATCTCATTGGGATAAGCCCTCCCCCCTGTCACACTGACTGTCACACTGACAGACTTGAATCAGAATTAGAAGTTACTATATTAAAATGGAAATACTTGGATTACAAAAGGCCCCGAATAGCATCAATGAATCAGAATCAGAATCAGAATAGGGTTTATTGCCATTTGTCAATAAACAGAATTCACAGGTGATTCAGTACACAATAAAAATGTATTAATCCAAGAATGTGAAAGTTATTTTCACGTTAACAAATCACATCTCTACCATCCAGAAGTTGGAGTTGAATTAAATATTTACTTTTGATTCAGCACCATAAAACAAACACATAAAGCACAACCCACATGTAGCATGTGTGTCAATATGCCACTGGGCTAGATCAGAAGGTAGGTTTGACTCAGGGAGGTGCGTGTAAGCAATAATACAAACTAGTGAATCAAAGTGTGGCTGTGCCTTATATATTTACAGTGAAGGTTAACCAACATATAATTAATCCAATATTTACAAAATGTACAATCTGCAGATGGTTTCATATACTGAAAGGTTCACAATCTTTGGTTGTATAAATTGCAATCAAAGTTCAACACGAGATTTAGCATAAAACATCCAGTGTAGGAAATGCACACACATATTAAATAACATTTGCACATCTCAATGAAATAGCAATAAAGTGTCCATGAAAGAGCAAGCAACAGAGTTTTTGTATGGTGCAAAAGATAGCGCTGTGACTGATTTGAGAGTTTGCAAAGTCTGTGGTGTCTTTTGGGTGGGATCGGACGGCTGAATCAGCCCCTACCATAACCGTAGGCGACTCATGTTGAAGGATTTGTAGGTTTGTAAAGTTCAGTGAATCAGTTCTGGTTCCGGGTCCAGGCTGGTCTCAGCTCGCCATCAATTCAATCTTTTGTTCTGGTACCCCACTGGGCACACCTGGCCTGCGGTCAATAGACAGGACCATCAGTGAAATACCCAAACATTAGCTAGCTTAGCTATGTCATTTAGTTCATCTCTTTAAATTAACAAACAATGCAGTAAATACTTCAGTACATTCATCAATTCAATTGTATAAATACATTATATAAATACCTTTCGTTAAGATAAATAACCGGTTGGTACGGAGCTAACAGGTTGATAGCAAGTTTAGCTTCCAACTTAGCCCCACAGCCCGGAGCTAAACTCAGGTTTTGCCATAAAAACTTAGGTAATGCATCATAAAACAGACATAAAGCACAACCCACACAACATACGGGTCAAGAAATACTACATAAGTATATAATTTGTACAGAAGAAACGCAGAAAAATAACCCGATTCAGTGCACTGAAGCAGCATGTTAACTTAGCATTGCTCCGTGTCTGCTCCGGTGCGCACCGCCTTAAAACACAGCGTTAAAGCAATTAAAGTAAAAGTACCTCAGTTCCGTTACAATGTAGTCCAGGTAATCATCTCTGGAGAAAGTCTGGAGAGTAAATAATGTCTCTGAGAGGAGAGAACAAGGTCTCTTCCCCAACCACATGTGGAGAACACACTGAGGCACATAGCTGTAGCCATGCGGTTAGCAGCTGATTGGTGGAAATATGTAAACAGTACGTGCTGAAAAAAGGGTAACGCCCCCACACGGCACACAAAAAACTACCCATTTTTAACAGCTTAATGTGTACTTTTAAGGTAATGAATACTGATATCTGAAGTACGGAGGGGCTCCTTTATAACTTCAACTTTCACATAATGCAAAAAAATAAAAATCACAAATTTGGGGGAAAAAAACGAAAACACTGTTTTTCTCAGTTTCACAGAGGCCGACATGTACCGGCATTTACGGTGACTTGGCACATATTCGTATTTTTGTTTCTCATTAAAACAAAAACAGACAAATACATACATATAAGGCCTCTGTTACTCTGATGGAGAGTCACTTAGAACACTTAACACAAGAAAACTGAACAAGACCAGAGAGTGTACACACTAGAAAATCACAAGACATCAAATTAAAAAGAAAGACTCAGACAGTCAAAATAAACACAAAATAAATGTAGGGTATTCTTACTAGTACAAGTACTGTAAGGTCATTCATGCCCTCCCACTTGTGAAAGTGGGGGGCATTCAAGGTTGATATTGATTTAAGAATTGCGTGTCAAACATGACACACTGCAGAAGTGTGAGTGAGTAAATTGGGGCACCAGCCGTATATTCGGCATTTAACAACTCTATAATCAAATATCTAAATTATTAATTTATTCTAAATGTATTTGCTAGTTGATCTGAAGATTTGTGAGAATGTAACGTGACATTGACCCCTTTTCTGGAAATGAATGAACACTTTACCAAATGTGGTTAGTGAAGATTTATTGACCAAATAATTAAACAAATATATGAATTAGGAATATGCAAATTAGTGAGTCGATAACAGATGAATACGCTAGACATGATTGTTCTAGATCTATTTAGTTGTGTGTCAGAGTTCATTCTAAGATGATATTATCATCCAGCTGTGAAGTGCATTCATACAAACGGAACCAGAAGCTGTGATGTCTGTAGTGTCCGAGGGCCTGTGTGTCACCTCCACGCCCACGTGCTGGACGTTGCACTGATTCACTGATGAGGCTGGTCTGAAAAGACTGCCCTGGACTTGAAAAGTTGCAAAAAGGTCCTTTGCTTGATTTTGCAAAATGCAGTCTCAATCACATTTATAACGGGCACAAAATTCTTAGTTCTGAGAGAGAAAGTTAGCTTGTGGCGCTGGAATGTCTTGGTCCTGTAGCTTAGTTTAGCTTAGCCTAGCTAGGCCAGAGGCCCTCATCTGCGGAGATCCAATCTCATGGACCTCCTCAGATGGAACTCCGATGGAGCTCAGATGGAAACTGAATGGAACTGTCCTTCGTCCCTCTCTGACTTTTCCTTTGCGGGGTTTTTGGCGTCGTGGCTCAGCCAATCAGCACGCACGCTGAGTCAGAGCTTGATAAGGGGAGGAGGAATGCAGCCATTTGTTTGGCTTTGACCTTAGACCACATAATTACAAAGGTAAAATTATCCACAAGACAAGTTATAAAACAGTTACCTGAACATGCAGAACACAGTAACATTATGTCAGAAAATTCACTTGTGGAGAAAGTCTCTAACCAGATGATCGTTTACTAAAACCGCTGTCTTTTTAGCGTTTTAGCTTTGTCTTGGAAAGAAATTGATGATTATTTCCAACGTTCAAAGCGTCTCTACTGTCTGCAGAGATGCCATAAATCTTCACATGGACAGTTGATAACACAGTAGCCCCATTCCTGTCACCATGGCAACATGAAGAGGTCATCTGCATATCCTACATAAACATCCCAATTGTTCGAAAGTTGTTCAAATTGAATTTCAAAATCCAAATGTAATCCTCTCCTTCTCATGTTACTGATAATGTCGGTCCTGTTCCTGATTGTCAGGGAAGTTTGAGTCATCCATTTTTTTGTATTGGCCTTCCTTCCTGCAGCCAGGTGTATGCTTGAAAGGTATCCATCGACTGTGTTTATGGCAGGGGTTTTAAGGCACATAGTTCTGAAATCAAATGGAATGGAAATGCCAAAAATGTCTGTATCTCTTTGTTGATTTAGGTCCAATATTTCTGAGCATCAGGTCAGTCCTAAAAGACATGGATACAAGAGAACATAAGATCAGAGAAGCTTTATTTGTCCCACAGTGGAGAAATTCCAGAGTTAAAACACAGATTAGGAACAGAAGTGGAATATTAAAATAAAAAATAAAAAATTAAAGAAAAATCATAGAAAAATTACACACTCTTATTTACAGCAGGTGGATTAAGTGACCGACCATATTCAGAGTGCATGCACCTGTGATGGTGCATGCACTCATGCAACCACCACTCCCCCTGTACAGCTGCCTGCTCAGCTGGACAATGGCCCACACCCGAGGTTCCTCTTCACACATCTGTTTTGGCCTGCTGCACCTTTTTTAATCTTTCCAGCACCTTCAACACCATCCAGGTGTGTTGATGTCCTCTCCATGCGGGTCATAAAGTTCAGTCCAGACAGTGGAGCTGAAGCAGTCCCTCATAGCTTCCTCACTGTCAGCAGTCCACATCCTCACCACACAGGGCACCGAAGGCTGCCTGCGCATGATGGGTTCATACACAGGCCTCCGATGTACAAGGTTGTGGTCCGAGCTACCCAGGGGAGGGAGGGGGGAAGAAGAATAAGCCTCCTTGGTGTTGGCAAAGAACAAGTCCAATGTTCTATTGTCTCTGGTGGGGCAGGTAACATACTGGGTGTATGTTGGTAGAACAGAAGAGGGAGAAGCGTGGTTAAAGTCACCAGAGACAAGGAAGAGAGCCTGTGGGAGCTGGGTCTGTAATCTGGTGGTGCAGGAGAGCAGTGCGTCACTCGTCGTCAGATCACTTCATGGTTCACCTGATCTCCACGTACAGACAGAGGCTGAAGCTCTCCAAACCTGTAGTGAGGACTTCTAAGAAGTGGACCAAAGAGGCAGTGGAGGAGCTACATGCATGTTTGGACATTACAGACTAGGAGGTTTTCAGAGCTTCAGACTTCCATCTCTGCAGGACCTGTACGTCTCCAGGACTCTGGGACGAGCAGGTCGGATCACAGCTGACCCTTCTCACCCTGGACATGGACTATTTGATCCACTCTCCTCAGGCAGGAGGCCACACCCCTCAGGCAGGAGGCCACTCCCCTCAGGCAGGAGGCTACGGTCCATCCGGACCAGAACCTCCCGCCACAAGTTTCTTTCCCTCTGCCGTCGGACTCATGAACACTTCTTAAACACCTGTCACTTTAACCATTATTTAATCACTCACTGCACTGTTCACTTTCTGCTCTACATCTGTAAATTCTGTGTACATAGTAAGCCTATTCTTTTTTTTTATCCTCTAGCAGATTTAAAGTATTTTTCTTTTTGACTTTATATAGTTGGGTTTATCATTGTTCATTGTTTTATGTTGCACCAAATCACCGAAGCAAGTTCCTATGTTTGTGAATTCTGTTATTGACAATGGCAATAAACCCTTTTCTGATTCTGAGCATTGTCAGCATTAGCAGAGGAGGCCACATACACTGCTATCACAATAACATGTGAAAACTGCCGGGGCAGATAATATGACCTGATGCCAACAGCCAACAGTTCAATGTCTTTGTTACACAGCTGCTCCTTAATTGTACAGCATCCAGGTTTGTGCCACTTCTCATTCACAAACACAGCCAGGCCTCTTCCTCTCTTCTTACCACTCTCCTTTGTTCTGTCGGCCCACAGCAGATGAAAGTGGTTCAAAGCAATTATAGTGTGCCTCTTGGCTGCCACAGTTTCTCCAATAGTTTGCATTTCCTTGTGAATAATGGGCACTTTGACATGGTGTCATGAAAAAAATGTGTCACACTTTTCCAACTGAATTCACTCCAGACATGTGATTTTGTGGTTCTCCGGTGAAATGTACTAATACTTTCCCACTCTTTATCTTATATTAATGTAATCAGTAGAGTGGCTGCCTAAATTATGGTAGGCATCGCTTGGTTACATTTCTTGAGTATAATAACTTATTTGTAAATACCAATAACAGTCTATTGCTCCAAGTCAAAGGATTCTTTCAACACATCAAAGCTTTACATATGATTTTCTTTTACGATCTCAAAGAAAACCTTTATACCTTTAGTTATCCAGATTTTAAATCTCAAATCTGTGCTGCCAGGGGCTAAACTTTGACCAACTAATTTAACATTTTAACATCTTATTTTAGTTTGTATGTTTTGATTAACTCTTTCCAGGTTGTAAGAACAGATTTTACCCAGGGATTTTCGGCGGAGACCAGGAGCTCTCATTTAAAGCACATGTAAATCAAGCCTTATAACAGCCTATTTCCATTTGTACAATACAGCCAAAATCAGAAGAATCCTGTCTAATAGAGATGCTGAAAAACATATTCATGCATTTGTAACATCTAGATTATAGTACTGTAACTATCCTAAAAGCTCTATAAAAAGCTTTCAACTGGTTCAAAATGCAGCAGCAAGATCACAAAGACATATCATGACCTCATGGGCTTTGTAACACCAAAGCAATGGAAGGTGTACTTTTACGGACTACGACAGAGTCTGAGGACTACGAAACGTCTGAGGAATAAAGTCTGGCGGTAATGCAACACTCGGATGCCAACCGCCATAAAACAACAACAACAACAACAACTAACAGGAACTAAAAGAAGGGAGCACATTACGTTGGTGCTGGAGTCTCTTCACTGGCTCACCACCAAAAATAATATGTATTTTCCGTACATGTATAAGTTCCTTTTTAACACTGACCATAATTCACATTCACTTACATACACTCCCTCTCCCCTCCATCATATGGATACAAGCCCCATCGCCACTGCAGCAGCAGAACCATAAACCTCCTCAGCCTCTCCAACTGGAACCACTGGAATATGTTTTTTTTATTGCAAATACAACATGCAATAAACAGATCCTCCAAGTCATGTTTTTCATAAAGTAACTTGCCGTTGTCGGATGGTGACAAGGATATTTTCTAATACTCATATCACATTAACTTAATACAAGAGCTTGTGCATCTAAATCCTGTTAATACATCTTAGTTTGTAATGTGTGTGTGTGAGAGAGCGAGAGAGAGGACGAGGAGAAGAGGAAGAGAGAGAGAAAGAGAGAGGACGAGAGCGAGGGGGAGGAGGGAGCAAGAGAGAGGACGAGGGGATGAGGGAGAGAGAGAGAGGACGAGTGGATGAGGGAGAGAGAGAGAGGACGAGAGCGAGGGGGAGTAGGGAGCGAGAGAGAGGACGAGGAGAGGAGGGAGAGAGAGAGAAAGAGAGAGGACGAGAGCGAGGGGGAGGAGGGAGCAAGAGAGAGGACGAGGGGATGAGGGAGAGAGAGAGAGAACGAGGGGGAGGAGGGAGGAGGGAGAAAGAGAGAGGACCAGAGCGATGGGGAGGAGGAAGAGAGAGAGAGAGGGGCGAGAGAGAGGGGGAGGAGGGAGAGAGAGAGGATGAGGGGGAGGAGGAAGAGAGAAACAAACTTCATAACACAAAGTTCATAAAGTGTTGGAACAGAGAGAGCGGTGATTCCCACAGGAAGAGAGAGAGAAAGAGGGGGAGGAAGGAAGAGCAGAGGACACTGGACAGGAAGTCAGGGCTGCAGCTCAACCAATCAGGAGGCAGCGCTCAGCAATCAGCATTAAACCGTGGCCTTCTGCTTCTGCCACACAAACAACACACCACACAAAACCAATATAACCTGGACCAACAAAAGTGTTACAAATACTATTGTGACCTCTAGTTTTAACATTGTTTTATTTTATTATTTATTGTTTTAACATTTTGACTATAATGTCTCATTTTTAAGCCCTATTTTGTCCATTTTAAGTCCAGATTTGAATTATTTTAATTTGCCACGTACCATTTTCCAATCACAAAATAGTTTTCTTTTTCAATTAAAAGGTAAAAAATATATTACAAACTACGATAAAGACGTGACCCAAGTAGTCATGGAAACAGATGTCCAAGTAGCCTGAATAAATTTGAGGGCGTGCTAAGTTTAGATGGAGAGGCTGTGTCAGTGTGAGTGATGCTACGATCCTGATCATGTGGATGTTATCAAAGTCTGACGTTTAAAGCTAAAATACAGGTACAGCACGCAAAAAACAAACTGAAAATATAGAATTTCTTACAAAGCTAGTAAAACATGACAACATAATTGACCTAATTGGAAACTTAAAATAGAATAAATGCTATGAATGAATCTGCAATATTCAGACAAAGTCTAAAAACAAGACCTTGCTGATCACATCAAATGCACAAACTTAAATCAGACGTTGTGAGGTACTTTCACTACAGACGTCCAAATGGGACTTTGTATGACAGAATGTAATGTTACTTTTGAGTCCTGTACAATGTGGCAATATGCTGGTGAGTACAGCATTGTTTGGTGTGGCGCTTCTTTATGTTCAATATACATCTATAGATGAAAGCGGATTCAATTAAATAATACAACATTTAGCTGCAGATTGGACAATTATGTTTTTTCCTTGTGTACTTCACTGCACTTTTGTATTTCACACATCTCTTGTAGTCTTTGTGTATTTGTTCCTTCCCGCCTGATTGTCCGCGATTGTCCTAACACTGGCAGTGTTAGGACAATCGCTCAGATCTGGAGACAGTGGTGCGATCAGGCCAAGGGCGGCGGAGGGATACTTCAGTGATCTGCCTGACCATAACTGTCGCCGCACAAATGGAGAGTGGGCCGTATGTCACCCACATGGGGCAATAACACACTCTGAGCAGGGCCGTAATAGAGCCATTTACCTGGGCCTGAAGAATGGGGCTGGTACTCTTATGTCAATGTGTCCTACAAGCTCCACTTTGTATGAAAGATTATAACGAATATAAATGATCAACTTTAGGTTTAATTTGCCACAGACCATTCTCCAATCCATACACTGAATACAACACAAAACAAACTGGCAAGATGTGACCTGCAAGTACAACCCAGTGGCCCCAGAGACCGGGCAGGAAGGTGGCTCTTATGGAGTCTGGTGGCTTTTGGTGAAAGGTTTAGGTCGAGAGGCTGTGTCAGCATGAATGGGTTAAAAGAGGTACTACGACTCTTAATAAAATATGATTGTATGGATCTAACTGTGGATCTGATCACAGAAATGCAGGTACTTGATTGGTCTGATCAAAACCCCAAGTAGACAGACTTAGTGCTTGAGTGAAGGAGATAAAAACCTGGATGACACTTAACTACCTGCTTCTTAACCCTGAAAAAACCGAGGTCATTGTGCTTGGCCCTAAGCATCTACGAGACGCTCTATCTGAGCAGATAGTCACACTGGACAATGTCAGTGTAGCCTCCAGTTCTACTGTAAGAAACCTCAGAGTCTTATTTGACCAGGAGCTCTCATTTAAAGCTCATATAAATCAAGCTTGTAAAACAGACTATTTCCATTTGCGTAATATAGATCAAATCAGAAAGATCTTGCCTAAAAGTGATGCTGAATCGAGATTAGACTACAATAACTTCCTGTTGAGTGTCCTAAAAGCTCCATAAAAAGCTTTCAACAGCTTTAAAACGTAGGATTGCTAACAGGAACTAAAAGAAGACGCGGTGCTGTTTCAGACACTGCTGATGCTCCTTCACTACCTGGAACTGTCCCTCTCTCCTCCTGATGGTTCTGTCTGTGGGAGGAGGATCTCTCCCTCTTTGTGGTTCTCCTACAGATTTGTACTTTCTCCCAAAGGGTTTGGTAGTTTTTCGTGCAGAAGGAGGGTCTAAGGACAGAAGGAGGGTCTAAGGACAGAAGGAGGGTCTAAGGACAGAAGGAGGGTCTAAGGACAGAAGGAGAGCTAAGGACAGAAGGAGGAGCTAAGGACAGAAGGAGGGTCTAAGGACAGAAGGAGGGTCTATGGACAGAAGGAGGGTCTAAGGACAGAAGGAGGAGCTAAGGACAGAAGGAGGGTCTAAGGACAGAAGGAGGGTCTAAGGACAGAAGGAGGGTCTAAGGACAGAAGGAGGGTCTAAGGACAGAAGGAGGAGCTAAGGACAGAAGGAGGAGCTAAGGACAGAAGGAGGAGCTAAGGACAGGTGGTTTCATCTGTTTTTCACTGTCGTCCTTTGAGGAAACTGATGTTCTGATTTTGGGGCGATGCAAAAATAAATGGAATTGAATTGAAATGTGGTAAATAGGACGTGGCTCGTTACAGTACAGGTACTTACAGGGACATATTATGCAAATCAACTTTGATAATACGCTTTAAAATCTTGTTGCAACACTGTTTCCTCTTCATTATGTTACTCAAAGTTGTATTTGGATTGATTCCTGCACGAGAGATGGAGTGAGAAGAAATTGAGAGTAAAGGAGATGAGCGAAATAGATCAAATCAAATCAAATCAATTTATTTTTGTAAGGCCCAAAATCACAACAACAGTTGCCTCTGAGGGCCACAGGGAGAAATGAATCAACAATGTCTGTGGTGGCGATGAAGTCAGACAATGTCTGTGGTGGCGAGGGAGTCAGACAATGTCTGTGGTGGCGAGGGACGATGTCCCAGGGTCCTCTGTCCTTAGACTCTCCTTCTCGGCCAGGAAAAACTACAAAAAAAAACCTCTTTGGGAAAAAAGCGTAGAAACCTGGAGGAGTTCCAGTGAAGGAGAGATCCGACTCTCACAGACGGACAGACGGACACGAGGAGACTGGAGCTGGACCCACTCTTCAGGCAGATGAGGGACCGACTGAGGCGAACTGGACCCACTCTTCAGGCAGATGAGGGACCGTCGGAGTCGAGCAGGACCCACTCTTCAGGCAGATGAGGGACCGTCGGAGGCGAACTGGACCCACTCCTCAGGCAGATGAGGGACCGTGGGAGGCGAGCTGGACCCACTCTTCAGGTAGATGAGGCACCGTCGGAGGCGAGCTGGACCCACTCTTCAGGCAGATGAGGGACCGACTGAGGCGAACTGGAGCCACTCTTCAGGCAGATGAGGGACCGTCCACATGGGGCAGGGACCACTTCACCAGGAGAGGGACATCTGGGTCCACAGGTCCTCAGGAGTGAGAGAAAGAAAAAGAAGGCGGTGAACAGTTTGCAAGTGGAATTAAAAAATAAATATTGTTTGATAGCATAAGTAGTCAGAAGAAGAGGATAGTGCTCAAGCTGTCATACTTCCCCCAGCACAGTTACTCCTAGGGCAGCGTAGCTGAAGCTGTGGGTTTATCTTTCTGTTCCTAACTAGTCTGACCATAAGCGATTTCGAAGAGGAACGTTTTAAGCCTGGACTTAAATGAAGAGACTGTGTCAGCATATTTAACATGGGTCGGGAGCTGATTCCATAACACAGGGGCTTGGTAGCTAAACGCTCTACCTCCTACAGTACTTTTAGAGACTCTTGGCACCACCAGAAGGCCGGCATTCTGAGAGCGAAGAGCTCTGTTTGGATGATATGGTTCTATAGCATCTTTGAGGTAGGATGGGGCCATGTCATTTATGGCTTTGTAGGTCAAGAGTAGAATTTTGAATTTGATTCTGGACTCGACGGGGAGCCAGTGAAGAGACTTCAGCACTGGCGTAATGTGCTCTCTTCTTTTTGTTCCTGTTAGTAATCTTGCTGCTGCATTTTGAACCAGTTGAAAGCTTTTTATGGAGCTTTTAGGACACGCTGCAAGCAGGGAGTTACAGTAGTCTAATCTAGTCGTTACAAATGCATGGATAAGTTTTTCGGCATCACTTTTAGGCAGGATTCTTCTGATTTTGGCGATGTTGCGCAAATGGAAATAGGCTGTTTTACAAGCTTGATTTATATGAGCTTTAAATGAGAGCTCCTGGTCAAATAAGACTCCAAGGTTTCTTACAGTAGAACTGGAGGCTACACTGACATTGTCCAGTGTGACTATCTGCTCAGATAGAAATAGAGAAAGAGGCATGAGAGGAAGAGAGAGAAAAGAAAGGGAAATATAGCCGCAAGCGGCAATGATCGGCCCTCGCCACGCCGCCGCCACGCCGCAAGAGGAGGGGGCGCTAACGCGCCCCAATTGTTCTTTTATTGCGCCTACTGCTGAATCAGTGACGCTGTCACATCTTCTCCCCTTTGTTTTACCATCAAAAAGCAATTTTATTTTGAATTTTTGGCACAATGTGCGGCTTTGCCGCACAGACACCGTGACTCTTTGAATAAAAATGTGGATCACTTTTGATGGTCCACCCCTGAAGATGAGTCTCACCAAATTTCAGGTTAATAGGGCTAACGCCCTAAGAGGAGTTTGTGAAAGTATAAAGTGTAAACATGTTCTGGCGATTTCCCCATTGGAATAACATGGAAGGTTTCGGTCATCGTTACGGCAACGCCATAACAATTATGACATGGCTCTCATTGACTTTTTTGATGGGGATGCTATAATTGAGTTGTGTGTCAAATTTCATATAATTTCGCAAAACTAAACATTTAACCTCCATATAAAATCTGTAGGGGGCGCTGTGGCGCCAAATGAATTTATTTCACTTCAAGTGGGTTTAGGGCAAAGAGTTTAACAACTGATTCTAATTTGACGCAATTCGGACTTTATCTGCGCAAACGGCAGAAATTTTAAATATGGGAGATTTCTGAAATTCTAGCTACAGTTTGCGGCTTCGCCGCACAGAGACCGTGAGAGGTATCAATGTAATTTGGATAACTTTTGATGTCCCACTCCTCAGTAGCATTTTCACCAAATTTCAGCTTTTTAGGGCCAACGCCCTGGGAGGAGTTCGTAAAAGTATGACGTTTGGAAAAACTCCAAAATCATGTTTAGCCATTTTTGAAGCAATATGGCCGACATTTGGTTGGGTGG
>NW_027316389.1:38661355-38663855 GCF_026437365.1 Eucyclogobius newberryi | reverse complement strand
GTGTACAGTCTCAGGGTGCTAGTGTACTGTCTCAGGGTGCTAGTGTACTGTCTCAGGGTGCTAGTGTACAGTCTCAGGGTGCTAGTGTCCAGTCTCAGGGTGCTAGTGTACAGTCTCAAGTCTCAGGGTGCTAGTGTACAGTCTCAGGGTGCTAGTGTACAGTCTCAGGGTGCTAGTGTACTGTCTCAGGGTGCTAGTGTACAGTCTCAGGGTGCTAGTGTACAGTCTCAGGGTGCTAGTGTACAGTCTCAGGGTGCTAGTGTACTGTCTCAGGGTGCTAGTGTCCAGTCTCAGGGTGCTAGTGTACTGTCTCAGGGTGCTAGTGTACAGTCTCAGGGTGCTAGTGTCCAGTCTCAGGGTGCTAGTGTACAGTCTCAGGGTGCTAGTGTACAGTCTCAGGGTGCTAGTGTCCAGTCTCAGGGTGCTGGATTTGGGATGGAACCCTCCATGGTCAGGAGCTTTCGTGTCTTAACATATGTGGTCTGTATCTTCTTTGGCCAACTGTTTATTCCTGCAGGGTCTGATCACTGGCAGTGATTGACCTTAGGACTTGCCTCACTCGTAGGTATTTGGCCGTAGCCGCTTTCCTTGTTACCTCTTCCAAGTTGCCATTTGCCTGTAGTATTCCAAAGTACTTGTAACTAGGGTTGTGTTAAAAAAATACAGCAATATATTGTCACGGACTCAGTATCGATGGCGCGCTGTTACCGTCCTGCAGGAAAAGCAGAAGCTGCTCAATCTGCCGGTAAACAAGCTAATGGCTGACATGCAAACAAAGTGGAATAGTACTTTTGATAAGCTGTTTATGCTGTGCTCCTCACGGCCGAGATGAGAAGGAGCTGTGGACCTGATCAGAAGCTCCTCTCGGTCGAGGTGAGAAGGAGCCGTGGACCTGATCAGAAGCTCCTCTCGGTCGAGGTGAGAAGGAGCCGTGGACCTGATCAGAAGCTGATCTGTGCAGAAGATGCTGCTGCAGCATGTTCAGACCAAGAAACATGCAATACTTTACTAGAATGTGTTCCATATATTTCTATTTGGATCAGTTGGTTGGATGTATGAAGTTATTAGAGCAGAATGGATTTATAAATAAGTGCTTTGTGGATACTCATGAAATTTCATACATTTTCTTATCCAGAGTAAAAAAATATAACCCATTTGGTGCATTTTTAAGACCCTTTTTTCAAAAATGTATCGGGATACGCATCATAATGAGGGAATTGTATCGGAATATACATGTTTTGGGATACGTATCGCAAGGGTCTTGGCAATACCCAGCCATACTTGTAACCATCAGCAATGTCTGCTATTGTTCCTTCTGTGAGGTTGGTTTTCCACAACCTCATCCAGTTCCCTATGAAGGCTCTTAGAGTCCTATTGATGTTGTACTACAAGTATTCAATGATCCAAGTGTGTGGAATTGAGTTGTATGCTTTCTCGTCATCAATCCAGGCATTGCTCAGGTTGTTGAGTCGAATTCTACAGTCTTGGGCGACTGTTCTGTCAACCAGGAGTTGGTGTTTGGCGGCTTCTCTGGTGTCTTTGCCAATGCCCTTCTGTACTATATATATAGTTAGTCTGCCTTTAAAAAGTCCACCTCTAATTCACTTAATAATCTAAAATTGCACCTGTTTGAGCTCGTTAGCTAAATAAAGACCCCTGTCCACCCCACATTCAGTCAAACTCCACCCACTGCCATGGGCAAGACCAAAAAGATGTCAAAAGACCCCATAGACCAGATTGTAGACCTCCACAAGGCTGGAAAGGGCTACGGGGAAATTGGCAAGCAACTTGGTGAAAAAAGATAAACTGTTAATTGTTAGGAAATGGAAGAGGCTAAAGATGACTGTCAATCTCCCTCGGACTGGAGCTCCATGCAAGATCTCACCTCACTCCAGCTCCACTCTGACGGTCCCTCATCTGCCTGAAGAGTGGCTCCAGCTCCAGTCTGCCTCGCGTCTGAGAGTCAGATCCTCCTTCACTCTGGAACTCTTCCAGGTTTCTACTTTTTCCCAAAGAGGTTTTTTGTAGTTTTTCCTGGCCGAGAAGGAGGGTCTAGGGACAGAGGACTCTGGGACATCGTCCCTCGCCACCACAGACATTATTTGATTCATTTTTCACTGTCGCCCTCAGAGGCAACTGTTGTGATTTTGGGCGTTACAAATATAAATTGAATTGAATTGAATTGAATTCTCTCAGTCAGAACATTGAAGATGGATCGTGGCTGGGTCTTCCAACATGGCAATGACCTTAAGCACACGGCCAGGAGAACCAAGAAGCATATCAAGGTTCTGGGATGGGCTAATCTGTCTCTAGACCTAAATCCAATAGAAAATCTTTAGAGGGAGCTGAAATTCTGTGTTGCTCAGCAACAGCCCTGAAACCTGACAGATCTAGAAAAGATCTGTGTGGAGGAGTGGGCCAAAACCCCTGCTGCAGTGTGGAGACAGGAGACATCTGTAACTGTAAACAAAGACAAAGACTTCTGTACCAAATATTAAAA
>NW_027316389.1:38598855-38656355 GCF_026437365.1 Eucyclogobius newberryi | reverse complement strand
GCGCAGCTCCCTCCGCCGCGCGTGCAGCTCCCTCCGCCGCACGTGAGTGACAAACAATAGAACTTCTCTCCGTTTATCTTCCTGGTTGCTGCACTCAACTGCTACATAAACCTTCACCATTTTGATTATAGTAAAGTGCAATATCATGAATGAAGTTTTGGGCAGCAGCTCCTCCTGTTCATTCAGAATCCTTTCCTCATCAGAGAAGTCAGAGGATTTTGGAAGAGCGCGTGCAGGATCTCTACAGCTTGAGCTCATTGATCTGCAGTGAAAAGCTGCTTTAAAAGAGCATTTTGAGAAACCTGACCTGCTCCTCACTTCTGTTGCATTTCTACCCCTAAAAAGCCACTTGTTTTCTGAAGATGTGACTTTTTTTCTGGAAAAGTCGGCCTTCATTTTTTTTGGGCTGGGACCTCCTTATTTTAAGAACAAAGATGAGAGAATGTTAAGTCAATGCTCTGTTTGCACATTTTGGTTTTGAAAAGTTATTTAAGAGAACAATTAGTTATTCCACTTTGCACTTTTTTAAATTTATTTTTATTCTGAGGTTTCTGTTTTCTTTAATCTGAAATAAAGGCCTTGAATTTCATTTCCTGCAGTGGAAATGAACAAGAAGTATTGTTGAAACCAGATGAAAATGTCGACACGAGCTGGACTTCGGTTCGGACCTTCTACTTGAACAAAACTGAATAACTGGACCAGTGACTTTTAATTGAAAACCCCTGGCTTAGGCACATGAGACTTGTGAGAGTGATAGAGCTAAGATAAGATAAGATAAGATAAGATATTCCTTTATTGTCCCACATGGGGAAATTTCATTGGTGCAACGCAGGTAGATACAGAGGTAGATACAGAAGAACAGATCACTTATAGGAAGTCTGAAAAACACTTTCAGTAGAAGATCTCCTATAAATAAATAAAAACTCCCATAGACAAATAAATAAATAAATACATAAATACCATTGCATGTGATCACGACAGTAATGCACATGAATATGTGTCACGACAGCACATAGATTGCACATGAATTTCACATGAATTGCACATGAATTCCAACAGCAATTGCACATATGACAGAATTGCACATCAGTATTAGGTTAGGTCAGTATTGCGAGTGTTCAGTACTAACAGTTTTTGTTATAAAGTCTGACAGCAGCAGAAGGAAAGACCTACGGAACCTTTCCCTCGCACATCGAGGGTGGATCAGTCTCTCACTGAAGCTGCTCTCCAGAGCGGAGAGAGTGTCCTGCAGGGGGCGACACTCATGGTCCAGCATAGATGTGAATCTAGCCAGGACCCTTCTGTCCCCCACCTCCTGCACCGAGTCCAGAGCACAGCCCAGGACGGAGCTGGACTTCTTGATGACTCTGTCCAGCCTCTTCCTCTCCCTCTCTGTGAGGCTGCTGCTCCAGCAGGCCACACCTACAGGAGCTGATGCCACCACAGAGTCGTAGAAGGTCGTCAGGAGTGGCCCTGTCACTCCAAAAGACCTGAGTCTCCTCAGGAGGTAGAGCCGACTCTGGCTCTTCCTGTACAGTGCATCTGTGTTATGAGTCCAGTCCAGTTTGTGGTTCAGATGAACACCCAGGTACTTGTATGAGTCACTCTCTCAATGTCCCGTCCCTGGATGTTCACTGGTGAGGGGACAATGGGGTGGCGTCTGCGGAAATCCACCACCATCTCCTTGGTCTTCCCCGCGTTGATGAGGAGGTGGTTCCGCTGACACCAGTCCACAAAGTCCTGCTCCAGTCCTCTGTCCTCCACATCATCGTCGTCCGTGATGAGTCCGATAATGGCAGAGTCGTCAGAGAACTTCTGCAGGACACAGCTGTCCGTGTCGTGTCTGAAGTCTGCAGTGTAAAGGGTGAAGAGAAAGGGCGCGAGGACAGTGCCCTGGGGCGCCCCCACACTGCAGGTCCGAGTGTCAGACACACAGTTCCGGGCTCTCACAAACTGGGGTCGGTCTGTGAGGTAGTCCAGGATCCACTCTGCCAGGTCATACTCCACACCAGCCGTCTCCAGCTTGTCCCTCAGGAGCAGCGGCTGGATGGTGTTGAAGGCGCTGGAAAGATCGAAGAACAGGATCCTCACAGAGCTGCCAGGCTTTTCCAGGTGAGAGAGAGAGCGGTGCAGCAGGGAGATGACGGCGTCCTCCACTCCGATGCCAGGCCGATATGCAAACTGCAGCGGGTCCATGGCTGAGCTCACGGTGGAGCGGAGGTGGTCCAGGACCAGCCGCTCCAGTGTCTTCATAAGGTGGGACGTGAGAGCCACTGGCCTGAAGCTGTTGAGGTCTTTGGGGCGCGGTGTCTTAGGCACAGGTACCAGACAGGAGGTCTTCCAGACCTGTGGTACCACCCTCAGCTTCAGGCTCATGTTGAAGACATGCTCCATAACTCCACACATTTCATCTGCGCAGGAGTTAAGGAGCCTGGGGCTGACGCCATCAGGTCCTGCTGCCTTCCTCACTTTAATCCTCTTCAGCTCACTCCTCACCTGTGCTGCTGTGACAGTCAGTGGTTGGCAGGGGGACCGTGTGCTGGGGGGATGGGTGAGTCCAGGCGAAGTGGGGAGCTGATGGTCCGGGGCAGATAAGCGAAGAGGAACAGATGCAGGGTATTGTCCAGCTGTGGAAGAGGGAGCATGCAGCTGTGCAGGGGGAGGGGCGGGTGACCGATCAAACCTCAAGAAGTGAGCATTTAAATCATTCACCCACTGTAGATCCCCCTCTGTCTGGGTAGGGGGGATTTTGAAGCCCGAGATGGTTTTCAGGCTCCTCCACACTCCCTGAATGTTCTTCTGCTGCAGCTGCTCCTCCATCCTCCTCTTGTAGCCGGCCTCAGCCTGCCTGATCTTCCTCCTCAGCTCCTTCTGCACAGTCCTCAGCTCCTCCTTGTTCCCTGACCTGAAGGCTCTCTTCTTCTCCTTCAGCAGAGCCTTCAGTTCACGGTTAATCCATGGCTTGTTCTTTGGAAAACACCGCACCGTCCGGAGGGAACAATGTTCTCAAAACAGTTGATGTAGTCCGTGATGCACTCTGTGATGGTGTTGATGTCCTCCCCATGTGGGTCATAAAGCTCAGTCCAGACAGTGGTGCTGAAGCAGTCCCTCAGAGCCTCCTCGCTCTCAGCAGACCACATCCTCACCTCACGGGACACCACAGGCTGCCTGCGCACGATGGGTTCATACACAGGCCTCAGATGTACAAGGTTGTGGTCCGAGCTGCCCAGGGGAGGGAGGGGGGAAGAGGAATAAGCCTCCTTGGTGTTGGCAAAAAACAAGTCCAATGTTCTATTCTCTCTGGTGGGGCAGGTAACATACTGGGTGTATGTTGGTAGAACAGAAGAGGGAGAAGCGTGGTTAAAGTCACCAGAGACGAGGAAGAGAGCCTGTGGATGCTGTGTTTGCAGCCCACAAGTGCAGGAGAGCAGTGCTTCACAAGCATCTTCAGCATTGGCAGACGGGGCCACATAGACTGCGATCAAAATCACATGTGAGAACTCCCGGGGCAGATAATATGGCCTCATGCCAATAGCCAATAGTTCAATATCCTTGTTACATAGCTGCTCCCTCACTGTGCAGTGTTCGGGTTTGGACCAGCTCGTGTTCACATACACCGCCAGACCTCCACCTCTTTTCTTCAAGCATTCTCTCGTTCTGTCGCCCGCAGCAGATGAAAATTGTCCAAACCTACAATAGAGTCTGGCATTTCTGCTGTTAACCAGGTCTCTGTGAAAATCAAGACGCTGCTGTCCCTATAATTCCTCTGGGGCCGCATGAGGCTCGCTATTTCCGTCATTTTATTTTGAAGGGACCTCACGTTACCCATGACTACGGCGGGAACCGACTTCATGTTTGTCCCTCTCTTCTCTCGGACGGAATTTACGTCCAGCCCGTCTGCTTCGTTGCGTTTTCCTTAGGATGTCCGCCGGGATAACGTGACGATCTCCGGGTAAGACGACTGTTCTCCGCAGTTTCATGAGTTCCTCCTTTGTGTAAACGCGGTACGGCGCCGGCGGGGGGGCGGGGCCGGAGCCGGGGGACTCAGAGCCAAGACACATCGCAACGACACAACGAAAACACTCAATCCAGCCGAATAAAGTCAAAACAAGTTAATTTAAAGCGATTCCAGTGCGTGTCTCGATCGTTCGTGAAGTTCCTCTTTCATATAAACGTGTATATAAACGTGTACTGACGACACGCCGTACTTTAGCGCTGCCGGAGGGCGCGGGGGGGCTGGTGGGCTCGCTCGGAGCTAGCTCACGTCACAACAACACAACGACCGCAACGAAAAACGCTCAAATCCAGCCGAAAAAAGTCAAAAACAGTTGAATTAAAAAACTATTCCAGCGCGTGTCCCTATCGTACAGTAAAATAGAAAAAATATACTAATTATATTTACAAAATATAGGAGATAAAGCACAATAAGTGTGAGAAAGAAGAGAGAGCGTTTACACCGGGCTGCCAGCTGTACCAGCGCCTTATGACTACCTTTGACCTCTGACCTTTGAGGAGTAAAACACACCTGGAGCATCGCTCTATGATAAACAGGAAGTACTTGTCCTTTAGGTTTTTTGTCCGATCGAGCTCAAAACAGCACCTTTTGCATCTAAAGACATTGAAATTTAATAAATATTTTTAAAAAAAAAGTTTTTTCAAGGACAAGTCACGCCTAATGGAATTGATCTACAGAGCTCATATTTCACACACTAATGCGTTTTTATGGTCTGAGGGGAAATAATTAATACCATGTAATACATTGACTCTATAGCGCCCCCTACCCATTGTGTGAAAAACTCAACATTGTCTGATTTGTTTGAAACTTATGGATTATATTCTCCTCAAGACGCCATGAAAAAAAGTGCATTACAGATATTGTGTATTTTCACTTTTGGCCAGCAGGGGCGCAATGAATGCCTTCACTTCCTTCTCCTCTTTTATTTTGGTGGAACATTTCCTCTTGTGCCGTGGTCTTAACATTAGCGTTAGCATCAGCGTTAGCGGCGGGTCTCTGTTGACGGAGGTACAGGGAGGAGGGGGCTTAAAGAATAAAGTCTAAGAGAAAGCAGTCTCGGGGCAATCGCCATCAAAACACGGTCGCGCGGGAAGGCGTTAGCGCCAGTGGCGAGAGCCATCATCGCTGCTACCGCGGCTTTAATTTGAATTTGTTATTGTTCTCAAGACTTCCTAATTGCCTCGTTTTGTATTAGTCATTTAGACCGTAAATCCCCCCCCTCGCCCAGCTCCAGACCTGCCATATTCCACCATATTCCGTTGGTTAGAGAGGCCTGCCTGTATCTCAAACCAAACGCTCGCCGTGTGTCTCCTAATAGAGCTGTGCTAATGGCCTGCTTACCCTCCTGCCTCTGCTTTTACTTTCACAATAATTTACCACGTCTTTAAAAACGGCCCCGTCATCCACGACCAGAGACCCATAACTGTCACACCAGTCCATCATTTAGCCTGCCATCTCCTCGCCGGGGCTTCTTAATAGCTCTCGGCAACGCAAAACATACGAAAATAACCAACACCCAAGGAACTAGCCGATCCCAGGGTCGTATCATTTCATAAGACGTCCAGGAGCCGGGCGGTTAATCACGTTTAGCTGCCAGCCGCTGGGCCCATATCTCAGCCACTTGTCAGCACCCGAGTCCTTAAGTATACGGCTGTGGAAGTGGAGCACTGAGCACCCTTCTCGACACACTTACATTATGTTGACACGGGAGAATTAGGAGCATTAGGAGTGTTCGGTGGCGACAAGGTTAATTGTAATGTGCAGGAGGCTGGAGGTTTGCGGCTGGAGTTAAAAGGGACGTCATGCATTATTCTGCCTCTTTATTTTTATGCTTAGTTTGGTCTTCAAATTGGACTTGTCATATTTGCAGTTAAAATATGTAACTTAAATATTTTTTAATCAACAAGCAAATTAGAAGGGAGTTTGCAAAATTAGAATTGGAGTCACTGAGCTGGGAGTCATTTAATTTCAATTTATAACATTAAAATATTAAAATTATGATAACATATGTATATATATATATATATATATATATATATATATATATATATATATATATATATAAAATATATATATATATATATATATATATATATATATATATATATATATATATATATATATATATATATATATATATATACATATTATAACATAACTATTTCACCTTTTCTTTCAAACAGGAAAACAGTTTAGGTTGATTAATTAGGTCAAATTGCACATGGGACAAGTAACAAAAGAACTACATATTAAACACATAAATAATATGAATACAAAATATTGCTGTATTCATATGGTTCCAAAACGTGGCGTGAAAACCAAAATAAAGAACTAGTTTTAAACTTTTCAGGTTTGTTTATGTCCCAACAGGAAGTGACATCATGGAGCGTGGGAATGAAATCTGCCTTTTACATTGTTTTTAAATTAAATTTAAATATTATCGAATATTTACTTCTCAATCAATGGCTTTGGGAAATTTTAGATCATAAATACAATGTAATTTGTGTACAGACATATTAAATAAAACCATAATATTCATGTCGATGTAAGCATCAAAATGAATATTATGGTTTTATTTAATATGTTCGTCTTACATTTTAAGACGTTTTCTTATTGTTTGTTCTTTCCAATTTCTTCAGTGAGATCATATGTAATCCTATTTAAATGTAAATATATAATGTAAAGACCTAAATCACCAATGATTAAATAGTTTTTTTAGATATGTTGATGCCACCTGCTGGTCTTTATATGTAACTCACTCATGCCATTATGAGGAATGATCATAAATAATACTTATTGCCCGAGTAAAGTACAGGAGTCGAGTGAAGCATTCTACCCTTTTATCGATACAATCAGGAACACGGGCTGGTCCTCCTGGGATAGAACCCTTAAACTTCATTACTGTTGTCCAAGGTGTTTAAACCTTTCTGAAACAAACAGGAATACATGCCAATGAAGGGAATGTGACCTTTGACTGAGCCACCTCACCTTTAAGGCTTGGACCATTAATCACATCCAAATGCTTCTTTAAGTTATGATAGTAGAATGTGTCCAAATCTACAGTAGTTTTGGTCATTTGTGTCTGACCCAATGCTACGTCTCATTATACCACGTATCTGCAGAAACACAATTAAAAGATGTTACAGCGATATTTGAACTTTGGACATGAATCATATTTGTGAATTCTGTTCATTTACAACACTGACAGAAATGTGAAGGAAACAGTCTGACCAGGCCAGACAGGTGCTGCTGGGGCGGAGTGTTCTCCACAGGTATGATTTACAGGATATAATATAATGGCCCTGGCTGTAAGCAGAAGGTGTCTGTCACAAACTGCTCCCTCTCTGGACAATAAAGAGGCAGAGGAGGCTTCATCACGCTGCTCTCACAGTGAAGGATACAGGACCATGTCAGATAAGCTCATGTCGTGTGCTGTGTGCGTCTCATCTGTGCATTGTGTTTCCTCTGCCTTGTGTCCATCATATGCTACGATATGACACGGCACATGAATGCACTGACGTGGAGCCAGATGCTGAGGCTGTTACAGCATGAGTCCAGTTCACACCTGAAGGAGCAGGTCGATCCTTCAGGACAAGTCTGTGGAGGAAGATCATATCCAGTTTTGTCCTTCAAATAATAAAATCCTCCAGTTTGACTCATGTCCACCTTTCACATCTCAATTGTTTGTAATCTGCTGTACAGGTCCATCTCTGGACAGAAGAAAGGTGCTTCCAGCATCACTGGACTCCACACTATAGGCCAGATATATATATATATATATATATATATATAGTTTTATTTTATTTTATGTTTTAATTATGTCTCTTCTATTACAAATATAATAATAATAATAACTTTTATTTATATAGCGCTTTTCAGTGACCCAAAGACGCTGAACATAATAAAAAAGGGGGGGGGGGTATTTACAGACAGGGGGGACAACACGTACAGAACACATTAATATACAGATAAAATGAACAAGACAGAAGAAGTAGAGAGAAAAAGATGGGGATGTAACAGGGGGTAGAAGAGTAGGCAATGGGGTAGAGGAGGCTAGGGGTAGGGGAGGTCATAGGCTTGGGTGAAGAGGTATGTTTTTAGGCGGGATTTGAATGTTGTGAGTGAGGGAGAGTGGCGGACAGGTTGGGGGAGGGAGTTCCAGAGTCAGGGTGCTGTTCGGGAGAATGCTCTGTCGCCAAAACTTTTGAGTCGGGATGTTGGTGCAGTCAGGGTGAGAGAGGAGGAGGATCGGAGAGCTCGGGAGGGGCGGTGGGGGATGAGGAGGTCAGACAGGTAGGGGGGGGCAAGGTGGTGAAGAGCTTTGAAGGTGAGGAGGAGTATTTTAAAGTTTATGCCCTGCTTGATGGGGAGCCAGTGGAGAGAGCGGAGAACGGGAGTGATGTGATCACGGGACCGGGTGTGGGTGAGGAGGCGGGCAGCGGAGTTTTGGACCATTTGGAGTCTGTGGAGGGAATGGGAGGAGATGCCAGTGAGGAGGGAGTTGCAGTAGTCAAGGCGGGAGGAGATGAAGGCATGGATGAGGGATTCAGCAGCGGGGAGGGTGAGGCAGTGTCGGATTTTGGCGATGCGGCGGAGGTGGAAGTATGAGGTCTTGACGATGTGGCTGACATGGGGAGTGAAGGAGAGGGTGGGGTCCATGATGACACCGAGATTGCGTACCAGGGTGGAGGGGGTGATGGTCGAGGTGTCGATGCTGAGTGAAAAGGGACCAGTTTTATTGACAGTGGATTTGGTGCCAATGAGGAGGAGCTCTGTTTTGTCACTGTTCAGTTTGAGGAAGTTGAGAGTGAGCCATGATTTTATTGTAGAGATGCAGGTTTCGATGTGGCTGAGGGGAGGGTTTTGGGTGGATTTGGTGGTGAGGTATATCTGGGTGTCGTCAGCGTAGCAGTGAAAGTCCAGGTTGAGTTGGCGGAGGATGTGACCAAGGGGGAAGATGTAGCAGATGAAGAGGAGGGGGCCGAGGACTGAGCCCTGGGGGAACCCCTGCGTTACTGGGGAGAGGGTGGATGAGTGACCGGAGAGGGAAATGAACTCTTGCCTGTTGGTGAGGTAGGATGTGAGCCAGTCAAGTGCAGAGCCCTCAACACCCAGTTGGCGCAGCCTTTGTAGGAGGATGGAATGGTTTATAGTGTCAAAGGCTGCGCTGAGGTCTAGTAGTAACAGGATGTTGAGGGCCCCGGAGTCTGCAGAGGTGAGGAGATCGTTGAGTACTTTGACCAGGGCTGTTTCAGTGCTGTGAAGTGAGCGGAAGCCAGATTGGAGGGGTTCATACAGGTTGTTTGACTGGAGGTGGGTGTGAAGTTGGGCGGCGATTATGCGTTCCAGCGTTTTTGAGAGGAACGGCAGGTTGGAGATGGGGCGGTAGTTGGAGAGGTTGGCGGAGTCTAGGGTGGGTTTTTTGAGGATGGGGGTGATGGAGGCCAGTTTGTAGATGGAAGGAACATGGCCGAGGGATAAAGACTGGTTGAAGAGGGTGGTGAGATGGGGGATGAGAGCAGGGAGGCAGGCCTTGGTTAGAGTCGTTGGGAGGGGGTCGAGAGAGCAGGTGGTGGTTTTGGAAGCGGTGATGAGGTCTATGATATGAGAGGAGTTAACAGAGGAGAAGGTGGTGAGGGCAGGGAAGGGTGGGTGGTCAGGGAGAGGAGGGGGGGGCAGGGGTGGGGGTGGTGATGGAGTTAATGGAGACGGCAGTCATGGAGCTGTTGATTTTGGAAATTTTGTCATTGAAGGCAAGGAGGAAAGAGTTGCAGAGGTCAGGGGAGGAGGGTGGAGTGATGTCCGGTGGCTGGAGCAGCTTGTTGACGGTGGAGAACAGGGTGCGAGGGCTCCGGTGGGAGCTGTTGATGAGGGTGGAGAGGTGGGCAGATTTGGCGGCTTGGAGAGCGTCACGGTAGGAGGAGATGTGTAATTTGAAAGCTTCGGCGTGGACGGTGAGGCGGGTTCTTTTGAGGAGTCGTTCGGAGAAAAGGATGCAGAGATGATCAGAGAGTGGGAAGGGGAGGGGCTGGGGCTTAGATATAGGTAGGAGAGAGGAACAGACTAAGTCCAGAGTGTGGCCTTTGGTGTGGGTGGGGAAGTCAATATGTTGGGTGAGATGGAAGCAGTCCAGGAGAGAGAGGAAGTCGGATGTCAGTGGGGCGTTGGGGCAGTCAATGTGGATGTTGAAGTCACCAGTGAGTAGGAGGCGGGCAGAGAGAGAGGATGCGATGGTGAGGAGTTCAGACAATTCAGTGAGGAAAGAGGGGTGGGGCTTTGGGGGACGATAGATCAGGATAGCGGTGATAGAGTTGGGGAGGGAGAAGGCGAGGTATTCAAATGATGAGATGGATGGAAGGTTGAGGTTCAGTTCAGTGATGGATGTAGATCTTTTATGAATAACAGCAAGACCTCCCCCACGCCCGGAGAGGCGGGGTTTGGCAGTGTAAGTGTAGTTGGAGGGAGTGGCTTGGTTGAGAGCATAGAAGTCCAGGGGCTGTTGCCATGTTTCACAGAGGAGAAGCAGATCAATGTTATTGTCCAGTAGCAGTTCAGATATAACAGGTGATTTGTTGGCGAGGGAGCGGCAGTTCAGCAGTGGGGGTGACGGGGGGGCGAAAACTAGTCCAGAGTGAGGGGATAGGTGAGCCGTCGTTGGAGTGTTGGTTATGGGAGAGACCAGAGCCCCTGTGGATGTAGCGGGGCCGGCGAAGGATCCCAGCTGAGCTAGCTGCAGAGGCAGCAGCAGCTGGGAGACGGTGGTTATGGTTGAGGAGGTGAAGGTCAGCAGCGGTGTAGGTGAGTAGGCGAGAAGTTGGTGGAGCGGTGGCCTGGAGGCGCGGGAGTGATAGTCCGAGGAGGAGATGGAACGTAGCAGCAGATGAGAGTAATCCAGTTAGTATGTTGGCGGTGGCTAGAGGCTGGTTAACTAGAAGCTGGTGGGCAGAGAGTTGTGAAAAAGCAGCAGTGGACCGGGTGTTGAAGCTGGTGGAGTGAGTGGCGTTGGTTGCCCCAGACCTTGTCTGCACGGCAGGGAGGCCCCGCGATACCATGACGGACCTCAGCAGGTGTTAAGCCAGCTGTTAGCTGGCGGCTAGGGCAGTAGATAATCCAGGAGTGAGGGAGGAGATGAGCGATGGACGGTGCAGTAATGTCCGATGAAGTTAAGGAACAGGGATGTAGACAGAAGACAACACAGAGACGCGGGAACCAAACAAAACAATGGAAACGACTAACAAAACAAAGACGTTGGGACAGAAGCGGCAGTCCACATACCAGACGCCGGCGTTGCTCTAGCCCAATCAAGACGCATTTGAGTCCAGTTTTGTGACCAGATCGCCCCCGTCTGTGGAGCGGGGAAAGCAGAGAAACGGGGCTGTACCTTGGTTGTATGGGGCTGCTTTTCTCCGGGTGGAGCCGGTGCCCCGCTCTCCGTGTCTGCTCCTGTGGCGGGCTGGGGCCACACCTTCGCCCAGGTACAGACCTCCGGGGCGGCGGGTGCGGGAGCGCGGAGCCGGTGTTCGGGCGTGGAAACGCCGGTGCAGCGGAGGAGAAGCGGCGCCGCGTGCGGCTCGTGGCGGTGCGTGCTGCTCGTGGTGGAGCCGGTGATCGGACACGGAAACGCCGGAGCAGCGGAGGAGAAGCGGCGCCGCGTGCGGCTCGTGGCGGTGCGTGCCGCTCAAGTTTCGCTTGAGCGGCACGCTGTTACTCAAAGCTAACAGCGAAACTATGTCACTTGGAAACAACACATCAAAAGCTTTATTTTATTTGTATATTTTCAACTGTTACATCTAAAGTATAATACATTTATGTTTTAAAATGTTTTAATATCAAATGTGTTTTACTGCAGAGCCACATCTCTTGTTGGAGATTAATGTTGTGCTTTTAGCTTATTTAAATGTTTTCTATTTTTAATATTGTGTTTTAGACAATGTAATCATGCCACATTCCTTAACAATAGTTAATAATTGATAGTAATAATAGACACTTCCTGTCGGGACATAAACAAACCTTAGAAGTTTAACACTAGCTCTTTGTGGTGGATTTGTGGAGGCTGCACCGTTTCAATGTTTCATATCAAGAAGAATTATCATTAACCTAATGGCATCAGCCATAAAACTACAACCTAAATCCACTTTACAATAAGAAACAAGTGGCCTGGAACAGAGAAGAGACCAGCACCAGTCCTGACACAGGCAATAGTCCTGACACAGGCAATAGTCCTGACACAGGCAATAGTCCTGACACAGGCAATAGTCCTGACACAGGCAATAGTCCTGACACAGGTAATAGTCCTGACACAGGCAATAGTCCTGACACAGGCAATAGTCCTGACACAGGCAATAGTCCTGACACAGGCAATAGTCCTGACACAGGCAATAGTCCTGACACAGGTAATAGTCCTGACACAGGCAATAGTCCTGACACAGGCAATAGTCCTGACACAGGCAATAGTCCTGACACAGGTAATAGTCCTGACAATAGTCCTGACACAGGCAATAGTCCTGACACAGGCAATAGTCCTGACAATAGTCTTGACACAGGCAATAGTCCTGACACAGGCAATAGTCCTGACACAGGCAATAGTCCTGACACAGGCAATAGTCCTGACAATAGTCCTGACACAGGCAATAGTCCTGACACAGGCAATAGTCCTGACACAGGCAATAGTCCTGACAATAGTCTTGACACAGGCAATAGTCCTGACACAGGCAATAGTCCTGACACAGGCAATAGTCCTGACAATAGTCTTGACACAGGCAATAGTCCTGACACAGGCAATAGTCCTGACACAGGCAATAGTCCTGACAATAGTCCTGACACAGGCAATAGTCCTGACACAGGCAATAGTCCTGACACAGGCAATAGTCCTGACAATAGTCTTGACACAGGCAATAGTCCTGACACAGGCAATAGTCCTGATACAGGCAATAGTCCTGACAATAGTCCTGATACAGGCAATAGTCCTGACAATAGTCCTGACACAGGCAATAGTCCTGACAATAGTCCTGACACAGGCAATAGTCCTGACAATAGTCCTGACACAGGCGAGGAGAAAGGAGAGAGTGTGTGTGTGTGTGTGTGTGTGCATGCGTGTGTGTCGCTTCTGGCTGATGAAGCTAATTTGTCCAATTGTGTCAAATTTAGCGCTTTATTGATGTCAGTCCAATATTTTGGA
Organism: Eucyclogobius newberryi; assembly: GCF_026437365.1. Lineage (NCBI taxonomy): Eukaryota > Metazoa > Chordata > Actinopteri > Gobiiformes > Gobiidae > Eucyclogobius > Eucyclogobius newberryi. The sequence goes on along the minus strand of NW_027316389.1, from coordinate 38,643,162 downwards.
GCGACGGGGACAGATGTCCCACAGAAGTAGGGTTAGGGTCCCACAGAAGTAGGCTTAGGGTCCCACAGAAGTAGGGTTAGGGTCCCACAGATGTATGGTTAGGGTCCCACATATGTAGGGTTAGGGTCCCACAGATGTATGGTTAGGGTCCCACAGATGTATGGTTAGGGTCCCACAGATGTATGGTTAGGGTCCCACATATGTAGGGTTAGGGTCCCACAGATGTATGGTTAGGGTCCCACAGATGTAGGGTTAGGGTCCCACAGATGTATGGTTAGGGTCCCACAGATGTAGGGTTAGGGTCCCACAGATGTATGGTTAGGGTCCCACATATGTAGGGTTTTTTTTTTGATATATTATGTATTGTGCATTTATATACTTTTATATTTAGAGACATTAATTCACAAGAAAATTCTGGTCATTGCTTTGTTTAAATGATTCCGTCTTCTCATCTCCATCTTCGAACTAATAATATATTAAATTCAACATTTTATTCCGGACTCAAGGTCCATTTCCAAAAGAGATGGGACACAAAAAACAAAACATTATGAAAAGACATTCAGTGAAAAGACATTCAGTGTTTTCACATCTTGGACAATATGAGAGTTCTTATGAGAGCTCCTCAATAGCCTCATCTTATGTGTGTTGGTGATTTGGAAATCCTATTATTCTTATTTTAGCTAAGCAGCTGTCGTTACTTAGTAAGTCCTTAACCCGAGTCTTATGATATGGATAACTGATAGTAAAGCCTTAAATGTAACCGTTAACAGTCAAAGAGCTCAAATGTTTAGGACAAGACAGATCCACGAGCATTCATGAGTAACCATTTCCCAGAGTTCCAGAGCGCCACAAGAACACATCATATAATAGGCATCATTACAATTCAAAACTATAATGTATATCATAATATTCAATCTCTGAAACTGTAATGAACAAACAAACAAACCAGTTAAAGCACAAATAATAACTGCCTCATGTAAACAAAGGAGAGGCAAAAAGGTTCATTCATCATCAAGCACCGGTCATTGCATTTTCCTGGATGTATTGCTGTTGTACTACGATCAGAATGATTCATTTCCTGACAGTAAAATAGTGCAGTACTTATTCTTGAGTGTGTGGCTAATGGCTCCTGCATGCTGGTGCAGTGTTTGGAAAGGTGCAGCTCACAGAATCCGCTTTGAACAGCCAGACTCCATCAGGGAAGGAAACTCCAGTTCATACAATAAGCCATTGTCTTTGTAGAAGGTTGCATAAGTTCACAGAATCCCCTCCCAAAGGCATCATCTCATTTCTGTCCATTAATATTAGATTTGATCAGACTATGAGCCTCACTCAAACCACTTCACAAGCTAAGATAAGATAAGATAAGATAAGATAAGATAAGATAAGATAAGATAAGATATTCCTTTATTGTCCCACATGGGGAAATTTCATTGGTGCAACGCAGGTAGATACAGAGGTGGATACAGAAGAACAGATCACTTATAGGAAGTCTGAAAAACACTTTCAGTAGAAGATCTCCTATAAATAAATAAAAACTCCCATAGACAAATAAATAAATACCATTGCATGTGATCCCGACAGTAATTGCACATGAATATGTGTCACGACAGCACATAGATTGCACATGAATTTCACAGTAATTGCACATGAATTGCACATGAATTCCAACAGTAATTGCACATATGACAGAATTGCACATCAGTATTAGGTTAGGTCAGTATTGCGACGGGATAACGTGGCGATCTCCGGGTAAGACGACTGTTCTCTGCAGTTTCATGAGTTCCTCCTTTGTGGAAACGCGGTACGGCGCCGGCCGGGGGGCGGGGCCGGAGCCAGGGGGCGGGGCCGGAGCCGGGGGGCGGGGCCGGAGCCGGGGGACTCAGAGCCAAGACACATCGCAACGACACGACGAAAACACTCAATCCAGCCGAATAAAGTCAAAACAAGTTAATTTAAAGCGATTCCAGTGCGTGTCCCGATCGTTCGTGAAGTTCCTCTTTCATATAAACATGTATATAAACGTGTACTGACGACACGCCGTACTTTAGCGCTGCCGGAGGGCGCGGGGGGGCTGGTGGGCTCGCTCGGAGCTAGCTCACGTCACAACAACACAACGAACGCAACGAAAAACGCTCAAATCCAGCCGAAAAAAGTCAAAAACAGTTGAATTAAAAAACTATTCCAGCGCGTGTCCCTATCGTACAGTAAAATAGAAAAAATATACTTACTATATTTACAAAATATAGGAGATAAAGCACAATAAGTGTGAGAAAGAAGAGAGAGCGTTTACACCGGGCTGCCAGCTGTACCAGCGCCTTATGACGCTGGTCAGAGCTGGAGCATAGCTCCAGCTCTGACCTTCACATCACCTTTGAATGTAGGAAGAAACAATGGAATGTCAAGTTGTACGTCTGTATATACCAACTGTATATTTAGTTCTCAGTTTGGTTTTAAAGACACATAAGGAGACAACAAAAGAACCTGAGGGACCAAGGTTCTTCTCCAGCTCTGTGTGGACAAAAGGAACTGACACAGAACAGTCAAGACTAAATGTAATGTAAGACTAATTTACACAATTGTTATAATGTATGTATTTATATCTTTTAGTATGCAAGCACTTAAATAAGTAAGATGGACTAAATGGAAATGTAGTCCATCTTCACCTTGTTACACGGGTCCAGCTACTGAAAACTTGAACATGTAAATGACTCAGCTGCTTGTTATGTGGAATGTCACTTTATTCTCAGGTTTGCACTTTTGAACAGGACATTAATGGAGCTGTTTATTACCAAGCTGTTTTAGATCAATATCACATTTTACAATTAACAAAATATAAAATGATTATCTATGACGTTGTTTCATACCAAATACCAGAAATAAAAGCACAATATGTCTCCTTTAAAAACACAAAGGAGCACTTCACTACAGAGTTTACACTAAGCATTCAGAGTCTTCTTCTGCTCAGAGGCTTAGAACAAGTGAACATGAAGCTCAAATATGTTTTTAGGACACTGTAACAGTCACTTTAGTGGAAAACGTCTCTGTTTTGCTCATCCAAACTTTGAGAGAGTGAAATAATTGGCCATGTCGGAGTGGTGTAACACATGTGCAAGCGCCTCTCAGTTCATGTCTTTCACCTCTCGACGCCCCCCTCCGCCCTGGACACGCTGAGCCCCTGCCAGCTGACCCACGGCTGGGCGGGACAAGGGCAGCACTCCTGACTTTTACAGCCTCCATCACCGCCACCGCCGCCTCCCTGCTCCCCTCTTCCTGCAAAAAACACACAGACCATGGAGTCATAATGAAAGGTGCGGAGCGAGGGGGGAGCGAAGGGAGAGCAGGGGGTAGCGCTCCTGTAACCCCCCCAGGCTGGAGCTGACAGAACCATCACGACAATGACAAGCCATGAGGAGAGGTGAACAAAGGCCCTAAGGATGTTAGAGAGCAGCGGGGCAAAGGTGAGCACGCCAAAGGATCCACGCGCTAAATAAAAGAGCAATTTAGCAGCGTTGCTGGCTGTGTCTGCGACCGACCACACCTGCCCTGCACAACCCAGCAAAGCTGTCACTCTCACAAAGGGAAAGCGGCAATAATAGGCCATCTGAGGGTCTGCTGGGGTCTTTCTTCTAGCTTTTATACAACAGGCTTTGTCAATATGTGTATTTGTACAGTATATCATCTGATTAAAGGTTCGCTTTAAGTTTTGTGGTGGAAAGTCCGTCACCTGCTTTTCTCATAAAAAATGTCATTACTTTAACTGGGATGTTCTACTAGGAAGATATGCTCATGCTAAACTAAACTAAAATCAACTTTTTATATATTTAATAACCTTCGATTTAGATTTAAGTTAGCATTAGCATGAGACACAAACACATTTTTAAACACAGACATATCCTTAAGACCTTAAAGGAGGTGCTATAGCTCATTTTGTTCATGTGATAGAGTAATATCTTCCAGTGGCATAACAGTGCATTAGTGCATCCTCCTCCAGCTCAGAGACATGATCTTAGTCAAGAACACAACTTGTAAATAAGTCTATGTTTTGTGAGTTGATGGGGGCTACAATTATTTGGTGAACTCCAGACCCAAGGACTGCACTCTGCCACAGTGCTGGCAGGAGCATATTTAGCAGAACCATGTTTAAATTCACCATGATGAGTGTCCGTCTCCCTCCATCACAGAGAGAGAGCTGGAGGCCACAAACCAAACCTGCAAAATCATGCTCCAAAACACACCCCGCCCTCCTCCAACACTGCCATGTGAGAATCCAGTGTGAGCTCAATTAAAACAGCCTGTGGGGTTTGACCTTCGACCTGATGTGGTCACACAGTGGATGAGTGGATTTAAGATGAGCAATGTTGGCCCATTGTTTCTCTGTTTTAATAGCTTCAGTAGGCAGTGTTCACATTCTAGAATCAGAATAAGAATTCAATTCAATTTTTGAAACGCCAACAACAGTTGGATGGCGACAGTGATGAACAATGTTCATAGGGACTTGGCAACGTCCCAGGGTTCCCTGTCCTTAGACCCTCCTTCTTGGCCAGGAAAAAACTACAAAACCTCCTTGGGAAAAAGTAGAAACTTGGAGGAGTTCCACAGTGAAGGAGAGATCTGAAGAAGAAAAGGCAATGAACAGTTTGCAAGAGAAATTAAATATGAAATATTGTTTGATAGAATAAGTCTTTATCAGAGGATAGTGCTCACGCTGCCATACTTCTCCCAGAGTTGCTGCTAGGGCAGCGGAGCTGAAACTGTAGCTTTATATTTCTGTTCCTAACTGGCCTGACCATAAGTCATTTCAAAGAGGAACGTTTTAAGCCTGGACTTAAATGAAGAGACTGTGTCGACCTCTTTAACATGGACAGTGCTGATTCTATAACACAGGAGCTCTACCTCTTACAGTACTTTTAGAGACTCTTGGGACCACCAGAAGGCCAGCATTTTGAGAGTGCAGAGCTCTGTTTGGATGATATGGTACTATAGCAGATCTGAGCAAACTACGGCTCGCGGGCCACATACGGCCCGTTTGTCTTTATAATCCGGCCCGCCAAACATGCCAAGAAATATAAAAAAAAAATAAAGAGAGGAAGTTCTGGTTAAGCTCAACCTTCTATCATTTAGCGTAGTTGTGGTCAGTATATTTTATTTTCACAATACTACTATTAAATTGTCAAGTTAAATAGGAGATTTTCTCTCTGAAAGCCTACATTGTGTTTCTATAGCCTAATTATGGTTAAACAAAAATAAAAAAACCTGTTTAATACTGACAATAAAATAATTCTAAACTATACAGTAATTTAGATCTATGGGTAGATCTTCGGGCTTTGTCAAATATAAAAGTAGCGTGTGAGCCGAAAATGTGTGGGCGCCCCTGGTCTAAATGGAAATAGTCTGTTTTACAAGCTTGATTTATATGAGCTTTAAATGAGAGCTCCTGGTCAAATAAGACTCTGAGGTTTCTTACAGTAGAACTGGAGGCTACACTAACATTGTCCAGTGTGACTATCTGCTCAGATAAAGCGTCTTGTAGATGTTTAGGGCCAAGTACAAAGACCTCAGTTTTTTCAGGTCATCTAGGTTTTTATCTCCTTCACACAAGCACTAAGTCTGTCTACTTGATCGCTCTGATTGGGTTTAAGAAAGGGTTTATTATCATTGTCAGTCAACAGAATTCAAAAACTATGAACTTGCTTGGGCATTAAGGTGCATCATAGAAAAATGAATAATAATTGTAGCAAAATATATCAAAAAGGGCCTGCATACAATTTACAAATTCAATAAAATAGACTTGGTCTGAATATATATACATTGTATATATATATATATATATATATATATATATATATATATATATATATATATATATATATATATATATATATATATATATATATATATATATATATATATACATATATATATACAATTTATAGTTGGTCAGAATAGTGAAAAAAACTAAGGTTAGTGGTTTGAACAATTTAGGGTTAGGATAAGGGAAAAGAAATTTGACCCAACAGAGAAAAGTATTGCCTGAGCTATTTCATTAGGACCAGTCTCGGTCGCCGCCATATTGGAATTCTGACTATTGTGATGCAGCGGGGGTTTGATCTAGACCTGACCCTGCCTGAAGGGAGTGGCCTCCTGCCTGAAGGGAGTGGCCTCCTGCCCGAGGGGAGTGGCTCAAATAGTCCGTGTCCAGCGTGAGAAGGGTCAGCTGTGATCCGACCTGCACGTTCCAGAGTCCTGGAGATGTACAGGTCCTGCAGAGATGGAAGTCTGCAACCGACTCAATGATGGCCGTGTAGAACTGCACCATCATTTGCGTTGGCAGCCAAGAAGTACATCCTCTGCTGGGCCTTCATCATTTCAGATGGAGCGCAGGGGCTTAATTATGGCTTGCCGGTTCCTGATACAGTGCATCAGCTGCCACATCCTCTCCAACAGTCTGCATTTCCCTGTGTGTACTGGACACTTTGGCATGGGCTTGGAAAGAACCCAGACACACTTTTCCAACAGAATTCCCTCCTGTGGTTCTCTCTCCAGTGAGATGTACATATACTTTCCCACTCTTCATCAACCAGTGACCCTCTCTTTCCCATTTACCCTTAATGTAAACATTAGAGTGACTGCTCAGATTGTTAATACATATGTATAATTTAGATATTAACCCCCTTGAAAATTCAGATTTATAAGCTTTAGTGAATAATTTATAAGCTTTAATGAAGGTCTATGATGTTCACCATCATTTTTAATTTATTGATTATAATATCTCCTTATTTGTAAATACCTATAAAAGTCCTGTTTCTCAGATGATTCTCCTTTACAATCTGGTAAAAGACCTTTATTTATTTTGCTGTCCAGACTTTAAATCTTCAGTCTGTGCTGTTAGGTGTGAAATTTTGATCATAAGCCAACCAATTTAATATTTTACATCTGTTTAGCTTCTATGCTTTGATTGGCTCCTTCCATGTTGTAAGAACATCTTTTACCCAAGGGTTCTCCATCTCCCTCAATTGACTCAGCCGTTTATCATCTACCAGTAAGGCCTGTATTTTTTTGTTTATTTCATGTGGATGGAATTTAAACCACGTCTTAACGTTTGCAATCTGACAGTTTCCTCCAGCCCATCGACACTCGTGATCTCTCATCTAGCCGATGCTAGCAGGAGTTAGGACAAATAAAACGTTCCATCACATGGGAGTCCAAACTTATTCCAGCAGGGCCAGTATACAGTTTTACGGCCATATACTGGTGGTCAAAAGACAATTCACATTTAGTGTATTGAACAGGTTGGACTGAGCCACCATGTCTTCATTCAGACTTGGAACCTTGTCTATTTCACATAAACATATATATGCCCCTGAGGGGCCGCCCGCCACCAGACAGCCTAGTCCAATCTCTGGCAGGGACATCTTGGACCCGCACGGGACGGACTTGAGAGAATAGGACTTTACAACAGTTGGTCCTTATGTTGTGTGAAATGCAGCGTGACGTGGCGTCATTGAGAGCTGAGGTAAGAACAGGGAACCTCCTTGAGTCCCTGGAAAAGCGGTCTCTTCTCCATATGAACGATTCTTCATCTGCCTGGAAGAACTGGTTCTCCTCCTGAGTGGCTCCAGCTCCACTGTCTCTCTCACGTCCGCCTGTCCGTCTGAGGAAGTCGACTCTTTGTGGAACTTGTCCAGGTTTCTACTTTTTCCCAAGGAGGTTTTTGGAGTTTTTCCTGGCCGAGAAGGAAAGTCTAATGACAGGGGACCCTGGGACATCGTCCCTCGTGCCGACATTGTTTAATCCGTTTTTCACTGTCGCCCTCCGAGAAAACTGCTGTTGTGATTTTGGGCGTTACAAAAATACATTTAATTGAATTGAACAACTAATCCAGATTTGCCAGAATCCGAGCCGAAATACTGGTGCTGAAGGCGGGGCAGCATATTTCAGACATTGTGGACAAGTTGCGGGAGCTGAAAGCCGAGGTGGTGAAACTCTGGGTGGAGAACAAGAATATGAAAATAAAGATTCTCGATTTGGAGTCCAGGTCCCGCAGAAACAATCTCAGACTGGTGGAGGTCCCAGAAGGCCAGGAGGCGGACAACACGGAGGGCTTCCTTTATAGAATAATTCCGGGAGATTATAACTGGAACTGGAGTTGCAGTTCCTTCCATCACTATAGAAAGAGAACATAAAGGCCTGATAATAAAGTTTCTCAACCACTGAGAAAAGGAGTGCATCATGAAAACTGCAAAACAGCCATTGTGTCTGGATGGACCACAAGCGCCTCCCTCCCTTCCTCCAACACATGTTGTTTTATGTTTGTTTAAGTTGTTTTATGTGTGAAAAAAAAAGTGATAAAATAAAAAGTTTTTAACCCAGGCACTATCTTTGAGGGTAGCACAAGGATTAAACGCAAGAAGGTCTTTATTGCACAAGACCTACCTCTGAAATTCATCAACAGCGAGCAACAAGTCGCGCCACATTTGAGAGGAATTCCGGAGGAGACAACTGCGACTTCTCACATCCAGCAACTCCTCTGCTGACTTTTTATGGTTCAAAAAAACGCAAGCTCAAATCACAGGCAGAGGCAGAAATGCCAAAACACAAAGAACTGAACGGCAACAAGACATGGATCTATCAACGTGGGGCATGTGTTGAATTAATGGTACCATAATAAGAAATGTGTGTTGTATGTATGAGAGTAACACATTTGTTTTTGGCATCAGAGTCAGAAGCATTAATGTGGCTGAACAGAAAAACTCTTACTTTGAATAAATGTTTTTTCTTTTCTCTTTTCTTTCTGTTACTTTCTGCTTCCAAAGGGTGCAGACGCTTTCTTGCTTGCTCCAGCTTGCTATTGCTGCTTTCCTTATTTATTTTGCAGTTTCAGTTCCAAACATTTTTGGTTATGATTTTACAGTTAACATTTTTACAGTTACAACATATCTGAGGAGCCAGCGACATGTCCGGGAGAAGAAGGGAAACAGACTCTTGTGAACCCTGTCGGAAATATCAACAAGAAATTCATGAGCTACCAGCATGGATATTTTCTGAATCTGAAGAAGAACTCCAATATACAACTCCAGTGTCATCCAGTGGTAAGAAGTCCACATTTTTTTACAAGAAAAACGGCTACTTTCAACCTAAATCTGACTGACTCTGCGTCGTTCCCAAAATTGTTTAAAGACCAGGCTTTTCATGGAACAAACTCGGTGCAAAGCCTAAACGATACAAAGATAACGTAAAGTCACCAAAAATACAGCTCCCAAACTGATTTTTATCTCTTTCAGAGTCTGAATTAAATGAAAAAAGACATGACGTGGCCAAAAGGCAGCGACAGAGAGAGAATCTGTGTCAAACATCAAGGTCACTGATAGGGCTGCCCTATCAGGGCAATACGTCATGTGATGCATGTAAAGATCAACACATTCTTTTCCCAGCGCCACTGTTTCTGAGATAACGTCACTCCTTCCTAATGTTTTGGCCAAACATTGAGGAGTTAAACAGCTGATTGTCCACGTGGGTGCAGTAGACATACGACAAATACAGACTAAAGTTTTGAAAAGAGACTTTTTGAAGTTATTCAACATGCTTGATGAAACGGAAATCAAAATATAAATAAGTGTACCTCTTCCAAACATCGACGTAAGAAGAACAAGTTTAGCCGACTGTACAAAGAGTGTGCATCTAGAGGACTACACTACATTGAGAACTTCTATCTATTCTGGAAACGAGAGGACCTGTTTAAGAGAAACAGAGGGTGCAGAGGCTGAGTGAGGGTGCAGAGGTGGAGTTAGTGTGCAGAGGTGGAGTGAGGGTGCTGACGGAGAACCTGCTCCACGCTCTGAGGCATTGGACTGGTCCTGGACAGGGTCCTGAACAGATAGTTAGAGAAGAGAGGAATGAGAGAAGAATTCCTGCTCCATCAGCCAGCACCATAACCACAACAATCGTCACCGCGGCCAGCGCAGGAGTTCAAATTAATCCCCAGAGGATCCTCTGGACCCATCTGTGACAGGCCCGACAACATCCCTGTCATTGCCCCTGCCCTCAGAGCAGCCCTGGGTCCCCCCTGCAACATCTACTCCCACTACAGATTCCTCACTCTCCTTCCCATCTTCACTCTCACCCAGGGGCCTTCCCAGACATCTTGAATGTCTGATAAAATAAGGCCTTAAGATGACTCCAGTCACGCCCAATATAGCATCAAGATCAAGAGTTACATCAACATTTACCAACTCTCCCCTCGCCTTTCACCTGATATCGCTCATAGATAGGATGCACTTGGTCTCAGCGTTGCCAGGACTTATAATCAACCCAGGGCCAAAGAAAGGTTCTCTTTTTCATGTTAAAACACAGCACAAATCAAACAACAATCAAACACAGGATATTAAAATCCACATTAAACATTCAATAAAAACAACCAATACATAAAAACACTTTTACACATACAATATGAGATAAAATGACATAAAACAAGTGGATTGGCATTGCAATTCGTCCTTGACCAGTTCTTTAAAATCATTAAAAGGCATGAAATGATTTAATTTTAAAAAAGTCTCTGTGTTTTGTTTCACAGGAGCAAAGTTGTTTAAAGCCTTTTTTCCTCTCTCTGTTTCGACACGATGGGATTGTAAGATAAAAATGTCCTGAGACTCAAACAGTGAAAACTTGAACAAATGTGCTATAAACTGGATAAATAATAAATTAAAAAAAATATCAAAAAGAGCTTTAAACACAAACAAAAGGCAGAGCTGTTCTCTTCATCCAATGATCACGTTCTACTTCTAGTGCAAGAGTAATGAACCTTAGAGCTGAACCTTAGAGCTGAACCTCAGAGCTGAACCTCAGAGCTGAACCTTAGAGCTGAACCTTAGAGCTGAACCTTAGAGCTGAACCTCAGAGCTGAACCTTAGAGCTGCACCTCAGAGCTGAACCTTAGAGCTGAACCTCAGAGCTGAACCTTAGAGCTGAACCTTAGAGCTGAACCTTAGAGCTGAACCTCAGAGCTGAACCTTAGAGCTGAACCTCAGAGCTGAACCTTAGAGCTGAACCTCAGAGCTGAACCTTAGAGCTTAACCTTAGAGCTGAACCTCAGAGCTGAACCTCAGAGCTGAACCTTAGAGCTGAACCTTAGAGCTGAACCTCAGAGCTGAACCTTAGAGCTGAACCTTAGAGCTGAACCTTAGAGCTGAACCTTAGAGCTGAACCTCAGAGCTGAACCTCAGAGCTGAACCTTAGAGCTGAACCTTAGAGCTGAACCTCAGAGCTGAACCTCAGAGCTGAACCTTAGAGCTGAACCTTAGAGCTGAACCTTAGAGCTGAACCTTAGAGCTGAGCCTTAGAGCTGAGCCTTAGAGCTGAACCTTAGAGCTGAACCTTAGAGCTGAACCTTAGAGCTGAACCTTAGAGCTGAACCTCAGAGCTGAACCTCAGAGCTGAACCTCAGAGCTGAACCTCAGAGCTGAACCTTAGAGCTGAACCTCAGAGCTGAACCTTAGAGCTGAACCTTAGAGCTGAACCTCAGAGCTGAACCTCAGAGCTGAACCTCAGAGCTGAACCTTAGAGCTGAACCTCAGAGCTGAACCTTAGAGCTGAACCTTAGAGCTGAACCTTAGAGCTGAACCTTAGAGCTGAACCTCTGAGCTGAGCCTTAGAGCTGAACCTCAGAGCTGAACCTTAGAGCTGAACCTCAGAGCTGAACCTTAGAGCTGAACCTTAGAGCTGAGCCTTAGAGCTGAACCTCAGAGCTGAACCTTAGAGCTGAACCTCAGAGCTGAACCTTAGAGCTGAACCTCAGAGCTGAACCTCAGAGCTGAACCTTAGAGCTGAACCTCAGAGCTGAACCTTAGAGCTGAGCCTTAGAGCTGAACCTCAGAGCTGAACCTTAGAGCTGAACCTCAGAGCTGAACCTCAGAGCTGAACCTTAGAGCTGAACCTCAGAGCTGAACCTTAGAGCTGAACCTCAGAGCTGAACCTTAGAGCTGAACCTTAGAGCTGAACCTCAGAGCTGAACCTTAGAGCTGAACCTCAGAGCTGAACCTTAGAGCTGAACCTTAGAGCTGAACCTTAGAGCTGAACCTTAGAGCTGAGCCTTAGAGCTGAACCTCAGAGCTGAACCTTAGAGCTGAACCTCAGAGCTGAACCTTAGAGCTGAACCTCAGAGCTGAACCTCAGAGCTGAACCTTAGAGCTGAACCTCAGAGCTGAACCTTAGAGCTGAACCTCAGAGCTGAACCTCAGAGCTGAACCTTAGAGCTGAACCTCAGAGCTGAACCTTAGAGCTGAACCTTAGAGCTGAACCTTAGAGCTGAACCTCAGAGCTGAACCTTAGAGCTGAACCTTAGAGCTGAACCTTAGAGCTGAACCTTAGAGCTGAACCTCAGAGCTGAACCTTAGAGCTGAACCTTAGAGCTGAACCTTAGAGCTGAACCTTAGAGCTGAACCTCAGAGCTGAACCTCAGAGCTGAACCTTAGAGCTGAACCTTAGAGCTGAACCTTAGAGCTGAACCTCAGAGCTGAACCTTAGAGCTGAACCTTAGAGCTGAACCTTAGAGCTGAACCTTAGAGCTGAACCTCAGAGCTGAACCTTAGAGCTGAACCTTAGAGCTGAACCTTAGAGCTGAACCTTAGAGCTGAACCTTAGAGCTGAACCTCAGAGCTGAACCTTAGAGCTGAACCTTAGAGCTGAACCTTATAGCTGAACCTTAGAGCTGAACCTCAGAGCTGAACCTTAGAGCTGAACCTCTGAGCTGAACCTTAGAGCTGAACCTTAGAGCTGAACCTTAGAGCTGAACCTCAGAGCTGAACCTTAGAGCTGAACCTCAGAGCTGAACCTTAGAGCTGAACCTCAGAGCTGAACCTTAGAGCTGAACCTTAGAGCTGAACCTTAGAGCTGAACCTTAGAGCTGAACCTCAGAGCTGAACCTTAGAGCTGAACCTTAGAGCTGAACCTTAGAGCTGAACCTTAGAGCTGAACCTTAGAGCTGAACCTCAGAGCTGAACCTTAGAGCTGAACCTTAGAGCTGAACCTTATAGCTGAACCTTAGAGCTGAACCTCAGAGCTGAACCTTAGAGCTGAACCTCTGAGCTGAACCTTAGAGCTGAACCTTAGAGCTGAACCTTAGAGCTGAACCTCAGAGCTGAACCTTAGAGCTGAACCTCAGAGCTGAACCTTAGAGCTGAACCTCAGAGCTGAACCTTAGAGCTGAACCTTAGAGCTGAACCTTAGAGCTGAACCTTAGAGCTGAACCTCAGAGCTGAACCTTAGAGCTGAACCTTAGAGCTGAACCTTAGAGCTGAACCTTATAGCTGAACCTTAGAGCTGAACCTCAGAGCTGAACCTTAGAGCTGAACCTCTGAGCTGAGCCTTAGAGCTGAACCTTAGAGCTGAACCTCTGAGCTGAACCTTAGAGCTGAACCTTAGAGCTGAACCTCAGAGCTGAACCTTAGAGCTGAACCTTAGAGCTGAACCTTAGAGCTGAATGATAAACCATGTTCTTGCTGTAGAATGCATATATATAATGAACTAACTCTAACCCAGAACTGAGAGAAATGTCGCCTGAATTAACTGTTTTCTACAATTAAGAGGAAAATACATTTTATTTATAAAGAAGAACGACAATCTGGCTTGATGATTAGAGTTATTTTTGCCTTCAGCTCATGTTTCAGTGTTGCATGTGTATCGCTGTCTAAAATGAAACACAAACATGTCAAACAGACTCTAAGAGTTTTACTTTGAGAGTCTAAGGTTTGATTGGTTGATACCTCAGATTATCGGTATTGAGAACGTGTGACTTTTGTTGTTCTTTTTACCTTTTTATGTTTTGCTTCTTGAGCCTATTATCCAATCAGAAAGCAGAAAGAGTTATTTTGCCTAAGCCAGTAGTTTGACTGCTTTTTTCGATGCTTGAACGGTTCTTTTTACACTGCCTGTACTGTTTTAACTCTAAATTAATGGAAAATATGATGAAACAATATTTATCAAGCTTTTAATCTTGGCAGCTTTGGAAAATCCTATTTTAATAGATATGTTTATGACATCTAGTCAGCTATAACTAATGTACCACAAACTGTCTAGGTTCACCTGTATTTAAAATAACCTATTTTAAGTGCTTGTGTGCCCTTTATTTGTCCCTCTGCACTGGACAAACCGCAGACAACACGTTCATCCTGCTTCATCTCAGCTCCCTAAAAATAAACCCAGAAAGTCCTCCAGCCTTGGGGGTCCAGTGGGCAGCCAGTGGAGCGTCGTGCCGGGAATGCTGCAGCCAGCGCCTAATTTCACGGAGCGCTCACCCAGGCCATGCATCTGCAGTGGGGGAGCAGGGAGAGGGCAGGAGGCCACCGTTCCACAGTCCTGGCTGGTCAACACTTCATCATTCGCCCGACAGTGGGAAGCCAAAGCAAATGTGCTGTTAGCGCCTAGCATAATTGTTGCTAATACTCCATTGTAAGGCATATACACAGCATTTGGTTGTTGCTTATTGCAAAGTATTTCAATTAAGTAAGTAAACAAGAAGGACATATTTAGATGCTTTTTAAAGGCTAAAAACGAACAGAATTGAATGACACTAGCGGGGACTGTGGGACATTCAGGGTCGTCTAGTAATTTAAACTTAACACCAAACTTTGCATCTTTATTTTGTAAAACAAAAGTGGCTATCATCATACACAACCAGACATGGCAGAGATAATGTAGATAAGCTACAACTCATTTAATGTACATTAAGCATTTGAGTTTCATAAATGCTAGTTATTTGCTCTCCACAGCCGCTCCAGCTGCACTTGGAGCGAACCACAAGATCAAAATAAGAATACAAATAGGCTTCAACTAAACATCAAAATGAACTAAATCAAAGCCCAATCAAATTAAAATAAAAGCCCTTCTTGGTCCAAAATCTATCAAATGTGTAAATTTCCAAATTAAGTCATTTTTTTTTTCCATTTGTCTGATGTCTGTTCCTTTGTCAATCCAGTCTTTGATCGTCTGCAGTGCATTTTTTTATTTCACTCCAACATTTTTGATCAACAGGACAGTCCCAGAAGCCCATGGAAGTGGTTTGTCTCCTGGTGCCACAGTTTCTCCAGCTGTTGCATTTCCTTGTGAATAATGAGCACTTTGACCTGGAGTTATTAAAAAAACTGACACTTTTTCCAGCCAAAAAAATTCCCTCCAGATTTTGGGGAGGATGTAATTTCCAACTCTGTCAAAGCAAGGTTACCTTCTCTTGTTCCCATTTGTTTGTAATATATTTAGTAGAGTAGCTATCCATATAGTAATGCATTGATATAAGATAGATATAAATGAGATATTTGCGATATGAGATATAATGACAAATTCTCTCTGAGGGTTATATTGGTCATTACTTTTACCTGTTTAATTTCTTCATTATAATTACTCCTTATTTATATATACTGCCGCCGCGGTCTGGGCCAAGCACTGCTCTGGAGGAGACCAGGAGCAAGATAGACCAAGTAAATATAGCAATTTTACAGGAAATAACTGATAAGATTATAAAAGAAGTAGACACGAGACAGATGTGGCCCTGGCGGAAATCCGTGATTTTAAAATCCAAGACTAACTAACTGGACACCTGAGCCACAGCAGCCGAAGAGGAAGTCTCTGATTTAAAAGACACGGTCTCTGCCCTGCAAGCCAAAGTGGCAGGTTTGACTAACAAGGAATGTATGTGTCCTAAATGACAAAGAAGACAATTGTATTTGCAGAGGTAATTGTCTGTCTTCTAGAGGACACTGAAGAGAAATATGTGGTCAAGTGTATGGAGGCTTGGATCACCCGAATATCTCTTACAGAGTAGTCATTAAAGACAGAGACTTGGGGCTCTTTTGGTCTGGCCCAGCGGTGAGACGCCTGGATGCTGCCACGACACGCTGTTTATCACTGAAGCTATTGAACATCAGAATAATAGGTCTAAGGTTCTGGTTCGAGGCCAGCTTGGAAGCCAGAGAACGAGTCAAGATTGACTTTCCCAGCTTTTATTGAAAGTTTTAGATAGTCAGGGATCCAAGCGTCTATAAACTTGACCACATCTTTTGAACATTGTCAGAGTAGAACCTGTCTCACATCTTCACGAAGAATGTTCCAGATTTTAACTGTATAAAACTGAAACACAGATTCACCATGTTTAGTCCTGAGTCTGGCACCAGCAAGAGGCCGGTCCATGTTTAGTCCTGACTCTGGCACCAGCAAGAGGCCGGTCCATGTTTAGTCCTGACTCTGGCACCAGCAGGAGGCCGGTCCATGTTTAGTCCTGACTCTGGCACCAGCAGGAGGCCGGTCCATGTTTAGTCCTGACTCTGGCACCAGCAGGAGGCCGGTCCATGTTTAGTCCTGACTCTGGCACCAGCAGGAGGCCGGTCCATGTTTAGTCCTGACTCTGGCACCAGCAGGAGGCCGGTCCCTGAGGTCCTCAGAGTCAGAGATGGTTCATATGACACTAACATGTCTGAGATGTACTTTGGTGCTAGGCCATGGAGAGACTTGTACACAAGCAGAGCTGCTTTAAAGTCTCTTCTGAGCCACAGGGGGCAGTGCAGAGACCTGAGAACAGGACTAATGTGATGGTACTTCCTGGTTCTAGTCAGGACTAATGTGATGGTACTTCCTGGTTCTAGTCAGGACTAATGTGATGGTACTTCCTGGTTCTAGTCAGGACTAATGTGATGGTACTTCCTGGTTCTAGTCAGGACTAATGTGATGGTACTTCCTGGTTCTAGTCAGGACTAATGTGATGGTACTTCCTGGTTCTAGTCAGGACTAATGTGATCATACTTCCTGGTTCTAGTCAGGACTAATGTGATGGTACTTCCTGGTTCTAGTCAGGACTAATGTGATGGTACTTCCTGGTTCTAGTCAGGACTAATGTGATGGTACTTCCTGGTTCTAGTCAGGACTAATGTGATGGTACTTCCTGGTTCTAGTCAGGACTAATGTGATGGTACTTCCTGGTTCTAGTCAGGACCCGAGCAGCAGCGTTCTGGATGAACTGCAGCTGTTTTACAGCTCGTTTGGAGAGACCAGTGAGCGGTCGTTACAGTCTAATCTACTGGAGACAAATGCATGGATAAGTCTCTCTAAATCTGGTTTAGACACTATATTTTTGATTTTTGCAATGTTTTTTAGACGGTAAAAAGCTGCTGTTATTGAGTTGATGTGGCTGTTAAAGTTCAAGTCTGAGTCCATTATTACCCCCAGATTTCAAACAGGATTTGTAGGTTGAACCTCCCGCCACAAGAACAGATTCTTTCCCTCTGCCGTATGCTCACTTTAACCATAATTTAATCATTCACTTTCTGCACTACTTTTGTAAATTAAACTGTACATTTTGTGTACATAGTATTATAGCCTATTTTTATTTCATTTTTCATCCTATAGCAGATATACATTGTTTTTCTTCCTGACTTTATATAGGTGGGTTTATCATTGTTCATTGTTTTATGTTGCATCGAATCACCAAAATAAGTTCCTATGTTTGTGAATTCCATTCATTGACAATGATTCTGATTCTGATTCTGATTCATCTAGAGTTCTTCTTTTGGTATGGCACCGCTACTATATATATATATATATATATATATATATATATATATATATATATATATATATATATATATATATATAAATATATATACATAATGTTTTTAATTACAGATTGTGTAGAATGATGTTCACGGGTCAAAATGATATACATGATTTCAAGAGGGGGATGAGAATAGGTGGAGGGAGGGCTGGATGAGAGCATGAATGAGGGCGGGAGAGAAGAGAAGAGGAATAGAAGGACAGACAACCCCAGAGCAGATCAGAGCAGGTGATAAATGACTGGTGCTTATGGGAGAGTGAAGTGTAGATCTAAAGAACATCTGGACTGAACAAGCACATCATTTATCTTCAGCGCCTCCAGACACTTACACACCATCCTGACAGAGACCGGATGACACACAATTCTTCCTAACCTTTATGTGATATATTTATTTGTCGATGAAATATCTCACATGGAATGACTGACCACCGCGATGGCATGTAAAAAAATAAAACTGACGCACTTATCATGAATAAATGAATGGTGCTTTCTTTACCTGACCGAGGGAGGAGCTGATATCCTCACGTGGATGAGATCGCTCTGGTGGAGAGCGTTTGGCACAGAAAAACAAAAACAAAGATGCAACAGAGATCTTGCCGTCGCATGTGAGTGCTAAAAATGATAATATGAGCCAAATATTTCACCAAACCTTTATTCACCTTATTCCGTAATCCCGTCCACAAAATCATTCTTCTGGTCATTTTTGACTTGTTGGTCACATGAACATCGAACAATTTACACAAATCAAATTATTTTAGAGCGTATTTTAGCTGTGAGACTTTTCCCTTGTTCTTTATTTAAACCAACGGAGTTCCGGCTGGACCAGAAATGTGATTACAACTAAAGTGCTGATCCGTGGAAAAAAGAGGGAAAAGTGGGCGGGGCAGAATAAGGTCAATAGGACACTGGAAAATGCCATGCCAACTGTGAACAGCTTGTATCTGTCACCAGAGCCAGTTGTGAGCACACAGATTTATTATGGACTTAAATTGTTGTCAGTGGGGCTTTTGAAAAGGCTAATTTATTAGATGTAGACCAAAATAAACTAATTTACATTTTAAAATTACATTATAAATATGAAATACAATTAACAGAGATTAATTAAAATTTGATTAAGCCGATCGATTTTTTTTTTTATCGATTGGAAGCATTAGTTAAGGCACACTTTGATGGTGGTATTTTTGTATGGAATACTGTAGGGGACTCTTACTAGTACAAGTACTGTAATGTTTTTCATGTCCTTCCACTTTTGAGAGAGGGTGACAGTCAAAATTGATCGATTAAAGAATTGGATCAAGATTTCAAACATGGCACACTGCATGAGTGTAGGTATGTTTATTATCATATTTTAAGAGTTAAGTGGGGCACCAGCCATTGATTAGGCATTTAACAATTCTATAATGAATATCTAAATTTGTTTAAAAAGAATTTTGCTCATTATTCTTTATGAGAACTGTGACATTGACCCCTTTTCTGGAAATGAGTGAACATTTTATCAAATGTGGACATGCGTTTTTCATACAACCAGAAGCAGGAGCTGTGATCCTGAGTAGTTGGGCCTGTGTGTGTCCATGTCGCCTCCAGGGTTCACTCAGGGGTCATGCTGGGAAAGACTGCGGCAGCTCGGTCCACACGCTGGGCAGAGCACTGACAAGACAGTGTCAGGCTGAAGAAGAACTGTATCAGGTTCAGTGATCTGTGTTCTCCTTGGCTCTGAGGCGTTCCTCAGATCAAAAGGGCCGTTGCACTGATTCACAGATGAGGCTGGTCTGAAGAGACTGTCCTTTGCTTGAGTTTGCATGATGCAGGTTTAAGAACATAATCTGGCACATAATTATTATTTATGGGAGAGAAAAGTTAGCTTCCGTGGGCGTGTCTCTCTGGAATGTCCTTTTTCTTATCTCCTGGGTTGAGGTCATTCCTTGCTTGAAGACCTGATAGAACTGAGTTTGTCTTCTTTCGCTCTCTGACTTACCCCTGCGAGGGTTGGGTTTTAGCACCATTGTTCAACCAATCAGCATGCATGCTGAGTCAGAGCTTGATCAGAGAAGAAGATCCGGAATAATTCAGCCATTGTTTAGCTTTAACATTAGCGAGCAAAAGAGAGCGAGAGAGAAAGAGGGAGAGGTCAAGTTGTAGAATGATACAAACTTACCCGCATTCTTGTCACCATGGCAATGTTCGGAGGTCGTCTGCGGTTTGCTACAACAGTAAAGATGGAGTTAAAGCTTTGTTGATTAATGTTCCAAGTGTAGGCAGCATTTATGATTCATTACTATACTTTTATTCCAGCTTATTAATGGATGTTTATGCCAGCCATTCCACTGTATGACTCCCAGTGGGTGAGTCCAGCAGGTGAGTCCAGTGAGTGACTCCCAGTGGGTGAGTCCAGCAGGTGAGTCCAGTGAGTGACTCCCAGTGGGTGAGTCCAGCAGGTGAGTCCAGTGTGTGACTCCCAGTGGGTGAGTCCAGCAGGTGAGTCCAGTGAGTGACTCCCAGTGGGTGAGTCCCAGTGTCCTCTGTGTGGCCTTGGTCTTTTCCTGCAGACAGCTGATTTCCTGGAGTGTGGGTCAGATGTGGACAGGGCCAGTGCATGTGCAGCTTTTCCGTTTATGTGTGTGTCACATGATCCATATCTGCTGAGAGGCCACGCACACTCACTTCCTGTCTCAGGGGTTGGGCTCATGTCCACAACAGGAAGAGGAAGTGGAGCAGGTGAGAGAAAGACTTCAGAAGTCGTACAGCACTGTGTCATGTTGTCCACAAACCGAGATCGTTGGCTTGTATCAAGAGCAGCCCTGACATTAGGACCCGGCCCTGACCCGGCATTAGGACCCGGCCTTGACCCGGCATTATGACCCAGTCCTGACCTGTGGATGTGTCTGACTCCATGTCCAGGCTCCAGTGCTCATAAACACTGTGAGCTGCACTCAGCCGGGGAGAGGAAAAGTCAAGTTGTGATCTGCGCCTGACTCCACACTGCTCTGATTTCAATGGAAGCCTAAGTAGAGTTTGACTTTGAAGGCTTTGATCCCGAGGCTATGCTGTGGCATTTGACTTGTAGCTCAGAAACAGCAGTATGTCGAAGCGCCGGGGTCAGCGGGATCACTTATCACGGCTGAATATAACCAGTGGCAAGCCACGATTTGGGCTATCTGAGAGCTGACATTAGCAGGTGCCCCGAGGAGAAGTGGAGACAGCTACAGAGAGGGTCAGGACCCCACCACAGACAACTACTTGTGCTGCTCTGCTCAGACCTCAGGGGCCGTCCACTTAGCACCAATGTTCTGTATGTGAAAGTCCACTCTGCTACTGCAACTCAGGAGCCACGTTTACTCACCAGCTTTAGCAATGAGGCTAAAGTTAGGGCATGTTAATGAGAAAATGGAAAATATCAACAGAAAGTTTGAAGAAGAATATTCAAGTTATTATATTTTTTTTGGTGCAGTAATTCTTTAAAATGCAATTTTTTTTAAAGGACACATATTCTGCATTACATGTAGGGATGTAATGTATGTGATGTAATGTAACAATATGTATTGCAATATTGTTGGTAAAAATAATAATATTTTTTTATTTTTAAAATGCCTTGACAATCCTTTGAAGTGAATCATTTCTGTGCTTAATAACAATTATTTATTCATGTTGTCAGCACTGAAATGGAGCAACAGATGGTGGTCTATGTACGTCCAACAACAAAACAATGCATTTAAGCATTTATATATTGGGACAGCCTTCTGCACAATTATATATGATAACACAATATTTTGGTTACTGTTAAATCCTCAATTATTATTTGCATAGTTATTGCCTATGCTCTTGTGCTTCTGGGAGCAATTTAAACTCCACATACGTATTCTTACTTCAAAAGATTGGTTTATAAAAAATACATGCGTTTCCCATGTTCTCAGTTGTAATGAATGTGAGGCAGAAATGCTCAAATCTGGTGATGATTTAAGAACTTACGGAGTTCAACCTATGATGTCACAAAACTATTTTTGAGGCTCTGAGGAAGAGGACTAGGTTTAATGTTAAGCCTATAAAAATCAGTATACATTAAGTACTGAATGATTTTAATTTAGGCAGGATTCATAATCAAAGAACAAGTAAGCAGAAAATACAAAAAGATTTGATTAGGGATCCCATTTGAATAGCTTAAGGCTTCAGTTGTGTGTATTGTGTGTATGTTTGAAATTGGAAATATAGTTTACAACAGGCAGTGCTGCTGCTCCCATTACACACATAACGCCCAGCGCACCAGGTGCTCCGAGGGGCACCAAAGTTTGGATAGAATGAGTGAAAAGGCTATTTGTGCAGCAGCTGCACTGTTTCTTTAACAATTAAACACGGAGCAAATATAGTGACCCACTTTGTCTTTGTTTATCATTTAAACTAACTCTCGGACTCGAGCGATGTCGCCTCTCTCTCCAAAGCGAGTTGGAGATGTGTCTCTGCAGTTCCACTGTACACGCCATAGATTAAACAGACGCAGACAAATCAGAGGCACAGCTGGGAGCAATTTAAACTCCACATACGTATTCTTTGATCCACAAAGAGCAAAACGGTCTTAAGATGATGAAAATCGGCCTCACATTCAATTAGTAACACTGAAAAAGAATGAAACAAAATGTGTGATGCGGAGGTAGTTTATAAAGTCTCGATCTGTTCTGCAGATGAGCAGGAGAAGGGCCTCAGGTGACGTGAGAGCAGGGGCGGAGCAAGGAAAATTAGGGACTGTGGAAGGGATGTCATCTAAAATGCACCAGAATACAGAAAATTATATCCTCAGACCCCCTTAGGATGTGATTCAAGCAGTATATAAAAATAAATAGCCTATATGTTAAATTAGAAATGTATATTTTTTACAAGTTTGAAGGAGGTTGGAGTTATGGGGGCACCACTGAGCCTTTCTGTTTAGGGCACCCTAATAACTAGCAGCGGCCCTGCCAATAGGTCAGGATCAAGATTAGGCCTTTTCAAAAACGGTTTAATGACTGCATGTTTGAAGGACTGTGGAGCCACTTTGGAGTGAAGTATTTATTATATTAAGAATAGGGTCTATAATTAGGGGGAGAATGTCTTTGAGGAGTCTGCTTGGAATGGGGTCTAGGACACAAGTTGAGCTTTTAGAGGACATAATGGCTGAAGTTATCTCTGCTTGATCAACAGCTGTGAACCTTTCTAAGTTTACAGGTGGATTTATATGGGACGTTAGATTTACAGCTTGGGCTCGAGCGTTCAGGGCTAATAGTGGGAGTCATTTAATTAATTTGATCTCTAATTGTTGTGATTATTATTTTTTTGTTTGTTAGCCTGGCTTTTAAATACAATACTTTAAGTTCTAAAACATGATATGCCAAAGCGAAGCAAAGAGGTACAAAAGTGTGTCTAAATGACAATAATTAGAAAATAACTTAATATTTCACGTCTTGCCTCACTAGCTATATTATTTGCAGTAAGCCTATGTAAACATCATATTGACTATCCTAAATAATTGTTTTGTTGAAATGCTTCAGGCAAAACCATGCCAGCGTTTTTGTATTACAGATAACACATTGCAAACACACATTTCTTGTCGTGTCCAGACTCAGCCGTGTGATTTCCCGCTGGTGCGCCGGAGCTGGGGCAGACGCAGCAGGCAGAGGTGACACTTTTGGCCCCGCGGAGCACCAAGCGGCCGCGGGTGGGAGAACGATCGATAGCAGTCGGGAAATAAGCTCCAAAAGGTTATTTACTTGACATTGATCGGTTGTAGCAGCGGCGCAGTCTCTTTTGTTAACCTTTAATGGCTGTACACTCACAAATGACGGGGGAGCGCTCTAACAGGTGTAAATGCAGGATGGAAGGAGGTCAGCGTGCCTCTGCCTCTGACCGTGTCCAGCTGAACACAAATGTAAACATCATATGAACAATGGGAAGAGCCGTCCTCCTGTGCACACTACACTCGGAAAAACACGCTACACAGGGGCAAACACGCTACACATAAACAAACACGCAACACATGGAAATAACACTAGCAAACACGCAGCACTCAGAAAAACATGCTACACACGGACAAACACATTACACACAAACAAACACGCTGCACTTGGAAAAAACACACTACACACGGACAAACACGCTACACAGGGACAAACACGCTGCACTTGGAAAAAACATGCTACACACAAACAAACACGCTACACAGGGACAAACACGCTGCACTTGGAAAAAACACGTTACACACAAACAAACACGCTACACAGGGACAAACACGCAACACTCTGAAAACACACGCTACACTCAGAAAAACACACTTCACACGAACAAACACGCAACACTCAGAAAAACACGCTACACATAAACAAACACGCAACACTCTGAAAACACACGCTACACTCAGAAAAACACACTTCACACGAACAAACACGCAACACTCAGAAAAACACACTTCACATAAACAAACACGCAACATTCTGAAAACACACGCTACACTCGGAAAAACACACTTCACACGAACAAACACGTGACACACAGAAAAACATGCTACACACGGACAAACACGCTCACACAAAAAACACGCTACACAGGGACAAACACGCTACACACGGACAAACACACTACACACGGACAAACACGCTCACACAAAAAACACGCTACACAGGGACAAACACGCTCACACAAAAAACACGCTACACAGGGACAAACACGCTACACACGGACAAACACGCTCACACAAAAAACACGCTACACAGGGACAAACACGCTACACACGGACAAACACGCTCACACAAAAAAATACGCTACACAGGGACAAACACACTACACACGGACAAACACGCTCACACAAAAAACACGCTACACAGGGACAAACACGCTACACACGGACAAACACACTACACACGGACAAACACGCTCACACAAAAAACACGCTACACAGGGACAAACACGCTCACACAAAAAACACGCTACACAGGGACAAACACGCTACACACGGACAAACACGCTCACACAAAAAACACGCTACACAGGGACAAACACGCTACACACGGACAAACACGCTCACACAAAAAAATACGCTACACAGGGACAAACACACTACACACGGACAAACACGCTCACACAAAAAAACACGCTACACAGGGACAAACACGTTACACACGGACAAACACGCTCACACAAAAAAACACGCTACACACGGACAAACACACTTCACACGGACAAACACGCTACACATGGAAATAACACTAACAAACACGCAGCACTCAGAAAAACATGCTACACTAGGACAAACACGCTACACACAAAAAACACGCTACACACGGACAAACATGCTGCAGAACACAAATATTTAGGACATGTACTAAAAATTACAGCTACTGTCTCCTTTGGTGTTCAGAATACAGTTACTTTCCTGAAATCAAAGGAATTTCTTGTGGTATTCGATTACAACATTTAAGCTTCAAACTTCTCAAAACACATCTCTTGTGGTGAGTGTGTGATTTCTTCACGTGTTGTGTTTTTATACTAGGCAAGGCAAGTTTATTTGTAGAGCACAATTCATACACAAGGCAATTCAAAGTGCTTCACAAAACAGGAAAAACATGTATTGAAATGACCCAGACATGACAGAAATCACAAAACAGTCACAAACAAAACAACAAGAGTGCAAATAAAATCCTTTCAGTCACATGCACAGCTAAACAAAACTGTTTTTATCTTAGAACATTGTCAGAGTAGAACCTGTCTCACTCGCTGAATGTGAAAGTATTCAAAATACAGTTCTCTGATTGGCCCATGGAACAGAATATGTTACAAAATACATTTTAATGCAGGTACTTGGTAGTGAGTAACTAAATGCATTTTCAAATATTGTTCATTACATGGTAGTTATGTGTTACATGTTAGTTTTAAGTTCTATGTACTTTTTATTGAACTGTAACCGAAGTAGATCATCATTTTACATTACATTACAAACTGTACAATTGATCTAACTCTGCGGTTTTTAACAAGATGTCAGTGGACCTGAGTCTAACCCCTAACCTCACTGCCTTTTTAATGTGTTCTTACCATGTCGCTCACATTTGGTTAGAATGAAGTGACTTTAAGTTGACAAAGTGTTTACATTTAATGAGATTCTGAGATCAATCCCAGTTTCTACATTGAAATCACATTTTACACATTAGGTCAATTGAGAAGTAATGCTTATTTAAAACAACACCCTGGTAAAAGGTAGCAGCATGAGAACAGCGTGACAAGGACAAAAGACAAGCTAAAGATACAGATAAAACATGACAATGTTCCACTTGTGGTCATGGCGGCTCTGAGCTGACGCACCCACACGTCTGCAGCAAAACATGGCTTTAAAATCATTGTTTGACCGACTTAATCCCAAAGAGGAAGAACAAGGAATGCTTAAACAAGGAAAGCACAAGTCTGGTAACACTATGGGACCAAAACAAAGCTGACGGCCCACGGTCTCATTGGAAAACAGCCCCCATCTCAAGCTAACGGGGCAAACATGGCTAGCAAACCTGAGGGGTCCCTCTCCACCAGAGAAACGGGATCCCGCCGGCCCAGATGAAGATTCTGATGACTTCTTTGCATCTGTCATCATCTGTTATTGCTCAAGATGTCCAAATAAGACGTGAAATGCAGTGTGATATGGAGTCTTTTAGAGCCGAGGTGATCGCTGCCATGGGCCTCAGGGCTGCCCTTTGTCACCGGTTCTGTTCATAGTTTTTATGGACAGAATTTCTAGGCGCTGTCATGGGTCAGTGGGTGTGGTCAGGGGTCGAAGGGTATCCGGTTTGGGGACCACAGGATCTCATCTCTGCTGTTTGCAGACGATGTTGTCCTGATGGCTCCATCAAACCCGGACCTGCAGCTGCACTGGGACGTTTTGAGCCGAGTGTGAAGCAGCTGGGATGAGAATCAGCTCCAAATCCGAGGTCATGGTTCTCGACCGGAAAAAGGTGTCTTGCCCTCTTCAGGTGGGTGGGGTGTCCTTGCCCCAAGTGGAGGAGTTCAAGTATCTCGGGTCTTGTTCACGAGTGAGTGAAGGATGGAGCGTGAGATCGACAGGCGGATCGGTGCAGCGGCTGAAGAGGGAGCTGAGTCGAAAGACAAAGCTCTCTATTTACCGGTCGGTCTACGTTCCTACCCTCACCTATGGTCATGAGCTTTGGGTAGTGCCGAAAGAACAAGATCGCGGATACAAGCGGTCGAAATGAGTTTCCTCCGCCGTGTGGCTGGGCGCTCCCTTAGAGATAAGGTGAGGAGCTCGGCCACACGGGGGGAGCTCGGAGTAGAGCCGCTGCTCCTCCACGTCGAGAGGAGCCAGCTGAGGTGAGGCCTCCTGGGCGCCTCCCTCGGGAGGTGTGTCAGGCATGTCCCACCGGGAAGAGGCCCCGGAGAAGACCCAGGACACGCTGGAGAGACTATGTCTCTCGGCTGGCCTGGGAACGCCTCGGGTACCCCCCCGTTGGAAGAAGTGTCTGGGGACGAGGAAGTCTGGGAGTCCCTGCTGAGACTGATGCCCCCGCGACCCGGCCCCGGCTAAGCGGAAGAAGATGGATGGATATATTCACAGCCTTAAAGTCAGGATGTCACCATGAACTGGACACAAAAGAACTCCTCAGACCATATGATAGAAGTACTTTCTACTATTCAGTCCAGATCAAAAACGTAGTGGAGTAAAAGTAAAAATGATCCATTGTATCTTTCATTGTAAAGTACATTATATCCATGTACTTTTAAAATACAGATACCTAATATTTGTTCAATACTGTTACTTTCCACCACTGGAACACTTTGCAGAGTGAGGGAATGATGATTTGTTTCGATAGAGAAAGACAATTCTTTTCACTTTTAAAGCTATTCAAATTTACAGATATAGTGATTTTTTTTTTTTTTAAGTTGTACATGTACAGAGCAAGTACCTTTTACCAATAATATACACAAAATATTTAAACAAAATCGAGAGGGGATTTTAAAGTGATTAAAAAGGATTTTAAAGCAATTAAAAGGAAAATATTAATTATTTCCTCTAGTAGAGTAAGATTATGGAATACTATAAGTGAGGAAATTCTACAATCTTAAGACAGTTCAAATATGAGTGTCAAATAAGGATCTTCAATATCTACAGAGAAGAAGTGAGAGAGGTATTGTAATTATTATTGATCGTTTATATTCTGCAGCAGAAAAAAACGCAGGAAGCATCAAATGAAAATGTGTGTTGGAGTAATGGATCATGATTCATCACTGCATTTGTAACAAACACATTGTCTATGTATTTCACATGATTCTTTTTGCTACAATGTTCACAATAAACTGAATAACTCATTTAACTAAGTGTGTTGCAGTGAATGTGAAAGGTGAGTGTAGTATCTGAGTACTTACCTCAGTACTTATATGAGCTGATATATGCCATCTAGACATGAAATACTAAGTTGGCACTGGTCTGAGGTGAATGACGGTTGAAAATCATGATCTTCTGCCCTCCCCTGAGAGAAGGACATTACCATAAACTTCCTATGCAGTGGATGTACACGTGGTTGTGGTCCAGCTGAAGCTCCTGCCCAGCCTCCCTGCTCCATCCATCACAGCTGCCCGAGCGCGGGGATGGCACAGACGTGGCACAGGCGTGGCACAGACGTGGCACAGACGTGGCACAGGGCTGCGGCTCTGATGAGGCTGTTTGTCCGCACATATGCCAGCACTTGTAATGGCTTTCACAGGCTCATGCCAACCAGGGCCACATGTTTCCACACAGGACGCGGCGGCAAATGAGCTGTGATGAGTCTGCGGTTTGTCCTCCAGCGCAGACGAAAAACTAAACTAACAAGGCAAACATTTAGAACGTACGCCGCACAATTATGAGTGAAAGATCATGACTTCAGCACAGGCACCACCTAAAACAGCCCAGTCTCCTTCTCCATTGCACTAATACTAATAATAAAAGATGAAATGGAAGATTAAATCCAAGTGTGTAAAGATGATGAATAGTTCCCTGATTAGATTATAGTGTGTAGAGGAAATATAGTATCTTTATTAAAGAAGACCAAATGTGTATTTATTGCTTTTATTCTAATCCTATCTTTGCAGGTTGTGAAATTGAGTTTTTAAATACTTTTGACACATTTCACATTTTACAGTTTATAATTGTGTAATTATGAGTGGTGAAACATATCCACACTTAAAACCTTTTGTGAAAAAAAAACCTTTAAGTGCTGCTCGGTGGTGGAGTGGTTAAGCACAGCACACGTGTGCCAGGCTCCAAGTGCCCTCGCCTCTCTCTCATCCCACCTTTCACTCTGTACTTCCCCTGTCCATAAAGCCTACGGCCACAAGATCTTTAAAAAATAAGAAATGTTCCACAAATGTTGAATCTTATTGTTATGTGTAATTTTAATCGCACAGTGTAAAGTCCTTTCCACGTCTTTGGAGTTTAAGACACTTTTTTATTACTAAAATAAGTCATTGTGAGTGGACTCT
This sequence comes from Eucyclogobius newberryi, assembly GCF_026437365.1. Classification (NCBI taxonomy): domain Eukaryota; kingdom Metazoa; phylum Chordata; class Actinopteri; order Gobiiformes; family Gobiidae; genus Eucyclogobius; species Eucyclogobius newberryi. Next base: position 38,614,091 of record NW_027316389.1, on the reverse strand, counting down.
CCACAGATGTGACCTGTAACTTGGTCCGGTGGGGTCACCTGCTTTTCTGCATGGGTATAATGTCATACTATGGAACATTCTAGGCAATGGCATCTCCATGGAGACAAGCAGGTTAAGGTAGACTCACATTGGCCCCATCCTTCAGTGGTCCTGGGGCCTCCTGTCAGGAGCAGTGGGCCTCCTGTCAGGAGCAGTGGCCCCTCAGTGCAGCGCCTGGGGACCATCTCCAGACCTCAGCTGGAGGATTTAATCTGTGGTGCATGTTTTGAGTTGATGGGGAAAACTCACCCGGACACAGAGAGAAAGATGCAAACTGGTCCGGACCGGGAGTTGAACCTGCGACCTTCCTGTTGTGAAGTGTGCTATTATAAAGTTCCAAATTAAAGTTTCCCCTGCACATTTTGTAACGTACAAGCCAACATCCAACTCTAGTGCACCTTTTGACGTCACAAGGTGGAAGAATATCTTTAGTTGTGAATGTGCAGAGTATTCTAATGTGTGAGATGAAACAGCTGTGACATCTACAGGTTTTCTACTGACATTTAGATGCTGCAAATAAATAGAAATGTTGGGGGTTGGGCAACTTTAATGCATAAACTATATGTTTAGCCATGTGTCAAGGCAAACGGCTCGAATAAAACATAAGAACGTAATACGCCGAGCAAATCCATTTGAGTTTGTATGTTGTATGAATCCACCTGCAGGACTGTTGTGTCGCGCTGACACCATAACCTTACATTTCCTCACGCTCTTCAGGCAATTCCACCACACCGCCGCTCCCCCATTGGCAGAGCTTGCTCAGTGAAAGTTAGCGACTTGGCAGCGCTGCTAAATAAACATGCATTGCTCGCTCCGGTTCATAACCTTTCCACGAGGAACAACAATGTGGACTAATGGAAACATTCAGAGCTCTGCTAAAGGCTGTTTTGCCCTGCTGTCATACTGCAGGCTTTAACTGGACCAAAAAAACCACTCGCTCAAACAAACCATGGTGAATATGTATCTGAGGCTATGGAAATGCGAGTCAATTTACACCTCCAAGGTCGAGCGGGGTCGCTAACAAAAAATCAAACTGGATTGTATTGTAACGCTACAGAAATGAGTCCATTGTGTGTTTTGTGGCTCCTCTTGGGGTGCTGACCCGGAGGTGCAGGGGGAAATTTGTTTTTTTCCACCTGAACTTATCTGGCTCTGACGGAGGTGCCTGTCCCTCTCACTCACGCTGAAGCACAGAGCCAATCTCCCTTTGTAAATAGAGCTATGTTTTATAATTCGGGCGCTTTCTCGGGACGAGCGTATCAATAATGCAGCGGCGCCACATCTGTCGGCTGCCCGGAGATTATCGGCCCGATGCCACTGACGCTTATGCTAATAGTTTGGCAAACAATCTACTTGCGGGCGATTACAAGTGTTTTGAGATGGGTGCGGCACGGTGACGGACATGATTGATTGCTCAGCGGGAGACAAGCGACCAAGAGGCGACCGGTTCAAACCCCCATTGGCCCACGCTCGCCTACTTCCTGTGATAACGGACAAATGCCTCTATGCACAATCTCCCTGGGAATGTGATAGCGAGCCCGAGCTGAGGTCCAGGCACTAAACAATCTCATACTTCAACAGGTCACCAACACGTAGAAGAAGGGGTGGGGTTTATAACACAACGCTACGTCGCCAGAGCACATTCCTAGTTTGTGAATTTTGTTCACTTACAATGGCTGTGAGTGTCACCACTGAGTGTCACCACTGAATATACGGATTTGAATTCACTCTTTCACAGGGTTAGATATGCAGGGTTATCCTCTGCTTCATGACCACAGCAGCAGAACTGTCAGCCTCCTCAGCCTATCTATCTACAGACGTGAGCAGAGGATAGGAAACCTCTCAAATCCTCTCCAGTGAAGTATATGTACTGTACATGTCCGCAAACATCAGGCAAAAAAAAAGGCAATATAACGACGAGGATCTGACCGCCAATCAGTGTGTGGATGCAACGGTTCTGCCAACTGAGCTCGACGTATCCAAATTTGAGTCATCCACCAAATTTGCATAAATCATGCTAGTTGTTAGCTTGGCTTTATTTTCTTGGCATTTATAGTAATTGTCAGAAACAGTTACAATGTTACCTTTCAGTTGTAGCTTTAGTCCAATGTGTTTTCACCAATGTTGTGCCCATATTTAACTTAAAATAACCACGTTTAAAGGGTAAAAGAAATCAACAGTTACTAGATGTCGTTTGTCCACATACAAGTTGTCATGGTCCAGCGTTTGTGCAGAACCATCTGGGCATGTGCAGAAGCAAACGTGGTTCTGACTCAAACTGGGGTATCGCCGAGCTTATGCTGCTTGGGATTTTTGGAAGCTGTGCCCTGTACTCGATCTGTGCCCTGTACTCGATCTGTGCCCTGTACCCGATCTGTGCCCTGTACTCGATCTGTGCCCTGTACCCGATCTGTGCCCTGTACTCGATCTGTGCCCTGTACTCGATCTGTGCCCTGTACCCGATCTGTGCCCTGTACCCGATCTGTGCCCTGTACTCGATCTGTGCCCTGTACCCGATCTGTGCCCTGTACTCGATCTGTGCCCTGTACTCGATCTGTGCCCTGTACCCGATCTGTGCCCTGTACCCGATCTGTGCCCTGTACTCGATCTGTGCCCTGTACCCGATCTGTGCCCTGTACCCGATCTGTGCCCTGTACTCGATCTGTGCCCTGTACTCGATCTGTGCCCTGTACTCGATCTGTGCCCTGTACCCGATCTGTGCCCTGTACTCGATCTGTGCCCTGTACTCGATCTGTGCCCTGTACCCGATCTGTGCCCTGTACTCGATCTGTGCCCTGTACCCGATCTGTGCCCTGTACTCGATCTGTGCCCTGTACTCGATCTGTGCCCTGTACTCGATCTGTGCCCTGTACCCGATCTGTGCCCTGTACCCTAGCTGAGCCCTGCACCCGAGCCGTGCCCTGTCAAGACTCTGAGCCTCGATATCCTCCATATCCAACAAAGCAGCTCATCATTTATTAATGACACAAACGCTGCTGTAACACCATTTGGCTAATATACATTTGCATATTTATTAAAAGGAGACATTTGTGATTAATGGGACGCAGCCCTGTCAGGAGTGGATGAAGGGAACAGTACATCCCCCATAGAGGAGCGAGGGCCCCACATTTATGTATGTGTACATTCAAAACACTGACCTCAAATACTCCCAACCCTTCCAGAGAAATGATGTGTACTGTATACACATTGGTAAATGTGGAATACTAGAGTTTTGTCAGAGTAATGTTATGTAGGTGAGTCGGACTGAGCCAGCCCTGGGCTAAACACTGAGATGTAACTCAAATTCTTAGCCAGCTGACCAGGCTCCTTCAGCTAAAACCAACGCCAGTCCTCCTCATACTGTTTCTATAGCACAGTGAAGAGCTTTGGAACATTTATGAGTTTGTGTATGGCACAGTCTATTCGCTTTCCCTCAAGTGTAACCTATAAAATAAAAGCAGCGTCTGAAAAAGTGTCCTGACGACAAGGACATTGTCAGATAAGTGGAGAAGGGCAGTGGAGAGCTATTTAGAGTGACGGTAAATGGCCTTTTTACCATCAGGGCCCCCCTGCCCCTCCCCCCGTTTAGGGATGGCATTAGACACTGCAGACTGACACACATTTTTTATAGCTTCATAAAGTCGTTGGATGACCAGGTCACCCTTCTCATAACTAGGGAGCAGAACGCTTGAAAAAAGCCATTCATCACCATGAAAGGGCCTGCTTGTCCAAGCGCCTTCAAACATGCGCTCAGTCTGGGAGAGCGAGAGGCACAAATGCTAACGCACTTGTGCCGCTAATGCCAGATGACCTTCTCACATCTATTAGCAGACTGGCTGACGCAGAGGGCAGAGCCGGCCCCTCTCGCCTGCTGCACACAGCTCAATGACAAGCTAAAGGAAATATCATGCATGATAATTGCTGTTGCCACCAACAAAGCAATCTTTGGCATTTTTTTAAAACAATGAAGGTAATGTCAGGTGAAAAGAATCGTGATTAATTACACACATGGTAGGCAGCGCACGGACTGCGCATATATATGGCGTGTAATGCTGGAGGAATAACATGACATGCTTTTTTAAACGTGTCCCCTTTGATTTGGCCAGCCATAAGGACCTCCGGAGTAGGATTGGAACGCCCCTCACAGGCAAACCATCCGACCACCAAACCCCATTAGTGGGCAATTAGTGACAGCTGGTGGGCTGTCAGGCTGGTAATGGCCTCAGAAAGACTTGCAGAATCCCTCGTCTGCAGCCGCCATGCTCCCAATGTATAGAAATAACAGAAACGCCACAAACAACCCACTGAAGACTGCTCAATTACTCAGAACTGTCCTTCTAAAAACTCTATGAATACTAAAATTCTCCAACAGGTCATTTGTACCTCGAGATAGAACCTTAGATTAGACAATGGCGAACCATGTCAGCACTTCATAGTAAACAATGTTTGGTACTGTAAAAGAGAAGAAAGTATTACAACCCATGAACATAACACATCTCGTAAATGGAAATACAAGTTTGCATTTATCCTATTATAATGTAATTGAACATATTTATAAAAGTACTTTACCTGTTTAAATGTACAATAATGACGGTGGAGTGTTTGGGTTGAATATATGGCATAAAATGATATAATATATGACCTCAAGTGGCTGAAGAATGCTTGGATTACTGTTTGCACAAGTAAAGGGCGCTGTAGTAAGTTACAGTTAGTTTGCTTATGTATTTAAAATCAAGACAACATGAACTTTTGATGCAGCGTGTATAATTCTACACATGACAAACTAAAAAAAAAAATACTGTCACTTTATGTTTGTCATTGTAGATTGTGTGCTATTGTACAGTCTGTGTCTGTGTGTCCTTGTATGCCAGTAGAGGGCGTAAGCTTCTCCCACTGTCTGACAAAAGCACGTGAGTAGCCTACAAGACACCGCACGGTCCACACTGTCCCGGGACGATCCTGAGGAAGGCTGCAAGAAGGAGCTGGAACATGTGAAGCAGCCAAACGAACGCTTCACTCAGACTCAAAGAATCAACCTTCACCGGGAAATAATATCTGACTACTGGTATTTACAAAGACTGAATAGATACATCTTGTACTATTTTTCTCCTAAGCATGATTTTACACATTGAGGTTCCTTCTACTTCTGTCCGGTTTTCAAAAGACAAGCTCCAAGAGGCAGAGGCGAGCTGTGTGGAGGGGAGGGGCAGGGGAGGGGCAGCACTGGTCTAGTTTAATCATTCATTTAAGAGGGAAAGAAGGCAGCCATGGGGAACAAATAGTGTTTCCCCAGAAGCCGTGGCCCCTGACCCTTCCTCTGCGTACCTGCAAACCCAGCTCCGTCGCATTAGCGCAATCCTCATTTGATGGAATTTTAATATTCTGCCTTGATGACTTTTTAGCAACATTTACTTTGCCGAGGTGAGGCGCGCTCCCCCCGGACGAAATGAAACATGTCAAAACCCATTAGGAAAAAATCTAAATTTAAATACCTCAGCCGTGTTAGCGCTAATACACACAATCCCCGGGCCGCGCGGTGAGGCTAGGCTCGCTAACGCTCATCTGCCAGCGCCGCGTAATGACTGCGCGTGATGGCTAAGCGATTTGTGGGTCACCGAGCATACGTTACAGATCCAATTTAACCCTTGATTGCTTGTACTCTGGAGAACCTGGGAAAAGCGTGTTATTGAAATTTAATACCGGATCATTTCGCCTTCCTCCCATGCAGGGACAAAGGTGTGCTCTGGTGATGGCCTCACAAACAGGGGGAGGCCAAGGAGAAACGGAGGCAGGAAAAGAAAACAAAGACATTTTAGCTCGCTGAGGTGAGGGTCGTCTCATCTGCTGCCCGGGCTAAACACCAGTACAATTAGCCCCTCAGGCACAGCGCGGCCTGCACAGTGCCACGGGAGCTGTCTTATAATAATCATAATGCTAATAGTACTTCTTGTTGTTTGCAGGAAATTGTCATGACTGTATTATCCAAGTCAAGCAGAGTTCATGGCTCGGTTTGAGGCTGAGGTCTAGGCCATAGGCTTTACAAAAGGAATAAAAGGTTACAATTATGCTAACAAGCATTGTTCTGGAGCTTTTATTTACTTCATTCATCGTCAAACTGCTTATTATTATCCGCTTACTGTGAGAACGTCAGCCAATCACAGAGCTGATGCTGGGAAATAAGAGAAATTAACACCAATCACAGGAAGATGATTACTTCAGGCTTGCAGAGAGCAGCCACTCACCAGAGACAATAAGCAATAATATTGTTCAAGGCCATAACAATAAACGTTCGTTGAGCATTTTGTATAATTGTGATCATCTCCACCAAAGATTGAACAAACTCAGATTGTGTAGAAAACAAGTACAATTTTAACAGCTAGTGTGATACTTGCATAATTAATAATCGTAATTATTTTTAGGCATTTCATGATGGGGTCTGAGCATGGGTCAAAACTAAAGGGAATAGAAGTGCAAATAAATCAATATACACTGTAGGATATCACTTTATTAATATATTTATTACTAGTATAAATACACACTCCTTTTCCAATTGTTGTACTCTATGTGAACGCAATATGTTAATTGATTTTGAGGTTATATTACTTGCAAAACAAAGTAATAAACAGCAGTCAGATGGAGGCCCCTGCGGCCACTGTAACTATGGGAGATTCACTGTCCTTCAAAGAAATATCCCAAATAGAAGTCCACCACCTTATCATTATTTGTTTGGGAATCCACAAACCTGCAATATTAAACTTGGGCTTCCTTCCTTTCAACCAACAACAACCAAATCTTTGTGAAGCGACCGTGAGCGGACAGAGAAGACGCTGAATATTGTGCCAGTTTTTGTTTCACGTGGGAGAGACATGAACCAGGTCAACAATCTGACCTCTGACAGTTCAACTACTAATTCTGAACAGAATCAATCAATCAAAGTCAGAATACACTGACCTGTCTCAGCTTAGGGTAACTCTACAGTGATGTCATATGAACCAACGTAAAGAAAGAAATACAAATTTGTCAAATAAAGCTTGAGTCATGTGGGTGTGGTCCCTCCTTTGTCCAGGAGTGTTCCATAGTAGAAAGAGATTCACTTGCATCATCTGAAAAACAGAGTCCAAAAGCCTTTTGTTACAGTATTTAGCCAGTGCTAAAGGGCAGTGGGCCCTTTAGCATTTGACCTTTGACCTGTCTGCAAAAGCACAAGGAAACACACTGTAAAGCACAAACTTCACCTTTTCCACTGACAATGGAAATTACAGCTTTTACCAAAAAGACATGTCATTAAGTCGTCAAGATAATTCATGGATTGGTTTCATATATTGGTGGTGTATGGTGGAAACACTTTCAAAATGGTCCTCCTCTTTCAAAATGAACTCCCTCTAAAATTGTGAGCTGAAGTAACACGGTGCCCAAGTCAGTGGCGCCCTCTGCTCCATAAGCCCACTCTAATGCGCTCCCAATTTCCACTCAAAACTCATATCTTCATTGTTCCATGTTCTGTGGGACGATCACTCCAGCGGACAGACTTCCAGATCAGAGGCTAATTGAAAGCTCAAGTGTGCGCTGCGTCTGGGCACGGCTCATTCCCAGTGTTTGTCATTAGACCCGAGCGCTGTGGGAGAACTCGTGTGGAACCAAGATTTATGCTAATGTCCCCGCGCATATGCTTATTCTACATATCTATATTAAACTTAATAGACTGTTACATTACGTCTTAACCCCGGCTCCATACATGATTACCTTTAGTGAGTCCTCTGCACACCGTGGCACAAACATGAGCGCGGTTAGCAGCGCGGTTAGCAGTGCGGTTAGCAGTGCGGTTAGCAGCGCGGTTAGCAGCGCGGCTAGGCAGCGGCGGCGCTGGATGATTGCGTGTTCGGTGGGTTTGTTTGTCAGGTGGATTTTGTTGGTTGCTTTCTTTGTTTTCTCACACTCTCTGGGCCAAACCCGAGAAAGTTTGTTTCCATTGGTGGCCCCTGGCTCTCATTTCACATGCTGGGTTAGGTGATATATCTGGGTTGGTTGGTTGGTTAATTGGCTGGTTGGTTGGCTGGTTGGTTGGTTTGCTGGCTGGTTGGTTGGCTGGCTGGTTGGTTGGTTGGTTGGCTGGTTGGCTGGTTGGTTGGTTGGTTGGCTGGGTGGTTGGCTGGTTGGTTGGTTGGGTGGATGGTTGGTTGGTTGGTTGGTTGGCTGGCTGGTTGGTTGGTTGGTTGGGTGGATGGTTGGTTGGTTGGTTGGTTGGTTGGTTGGCTGGTTGGTTGGGTGGTTGGCTGGTTGGTTGGGTGGATGGTTGGTTGGTTGGTTGGTTGGTTGGTTGGTTGGTTGGCTGGCTGGTTGGTTGGTTGGTTGGCTGGTTGGTTGGTTGGCTGGCTGGCTGGTTGGGTGGATGGTTGGTTGGTTGGTTGGTTGGTTGGTTGGCTGGCTGGCTGGTTGGTTGGTTGGTTGGCTGGTTGGTTGGTTGGCTGGCTGGCTGGCTGGTTGGCTGGCTGGTTGGCTGGTTGGTTGCTTGGTTGGTTGCTTGGTTGGTTGCTTGGTTGGCTAAACGGTTAGTAGTTGGTTAGTAAGTTGGTTAAATGTGAGGGATAAGAGTAAAGGTAAAACACAATTTAAGCTAAGTATAAGCCCAGGAAAGAGTAAAAATCGCACAGACGCAAAGATAAATTGGTGAAACAGCTGAAGATTCCATTGCATTTATTTCATCTGCATTTAATTTAAGTTGACTAATTTGTGTTGAGTAAATAAATAAGTGTTTAGTTCTGTCTCTGTCATTGGACAAATGTCCCAGCGTCCCGTGTCCTTAGACAAATGTCCCAGCATCCCGTGTCCTTAGACAAATGTCCCAGCATCCCGTGTCCTTAGACAAATGTCCCAGCATCCCGTGTCCTTAGACAAATGTCCCAGCATCCCGTGTCCTTAGACAAATGTCCCAGCATCCTGTGTCCTTAGACAAATGTCCCAGTATCCTGGGTCCTTAGACAAATGTCCCAGCATCCCGTGTCTTTAGACAAATGTCCCAGCATCTTGTGTCTTTAGAGAAATGTCCCAGCATCCCATGTCTTTAGACAAATGTCCCAGCGTCCCGTGTCCTTAGACAAATGGCCCAGCATCCCGTGTCCTTAGACAAATGTCCCAGCATCCTGTGTCCTTAGACAAATGTCCCAGCATCCCGTGTCCTTAGACAAATGTCCCAGCATCCTGTGTCCTTAGACAAAATGTCCCAGCATCCCGTGTCTTTAGACAAATGTCCCAGCATCCTGTGTCCTTAGACAAATGTCCCAACGTCCCGTGTCCTTAGACAAATGTCCCAATGTCCCGTGTCCTTAGACAAATGTCCCAGCATCCTGTGTCCTTAGACAAATGTCCCAGCGTCCCGTGTCCTTAGACAAATGTCCCGTGTCCTTAGACAAATGCCCCAGCGTCCCGTGTCCTTAGACAAAATGTCCCAGCATCCCGTGTCCTTAGACAAATGTCCCAGCATCCTGGGTCCTTAGACAAATGTCCCAGCATCTCGTGTCTTTAGACAAATGTCCCAGCATCCTGTGTCCTTAGACAAAATGTCCCAGCATCCCGTGTCCTTAGACAAATGTCCCAGCATCCCGTGTCCTTAGACAAATGTCCCAGCATCCCGTGTCCTTAGACAAATGTCCAATGTCCCGTGTCCTTAGACAAAATGTCCCAGCATCCCGTGTCCTTAGACAAATGTCCCAGCATCCTGGGTCCTTAGACAAATGTCCCAGCATCCCATGTCTTTAGACAAATGTCCCAGCATCCTGTGTCCTTAGACAAAATATCCCAGCATCCCGTGTCCTTAGACAAATGTCCCAGCATCCCGTGTCCTTAGACAAATGTCCCAGCATCCTGTGTCCTTAGACAAATGTCCCAGCATCCTGTGTCCTTAGACAAATGACCCAGCATCCCATGTCTTTAGACAAATGTCCCAGCGTCCCGTGTCCTTAGACAAATGTCCCAGCATCCCATGTCTTTAGAGAAATGTCCCAGCATCCCATGTCTTTAGACAAATGTCCCAGCGTCCCGTGTCCTTAGACAAATTAATGTCACAGCCTCATGTGTCATTAGACAAATGTCCCAGCGTCCCGTGTCCTTAGACAAATGTCCTAGCATCCCGTGTCATTAGACAAATGTCCCAGCGTCCCGTGTCCTTAGACAAATGTCCCAGCATCCCGTGTCTTTAGACAAATGTCCCAGCATCCCGTGTCTTTAGACAAATGTCCCAGCATCCTGTGTCCTTAGACAAATGTCCCAGCGTCCCGTGTCCTTAGACAAATGTCCCAGCATCCCGTGTCCTTAGACAAATGTCCCAGCATCCTGTGTCCTTAGACAAATGTCCAATGTCCCGTGTCCTTAGACAAATGTTCCAGCGTCCCATGTCCTTAGACAAAATGTCCCAGCATCCCGTGTCCTTAAACAAATGTCCCAGCATCCTGTGTCCTTAGACAAATGTCCCAGCATCCTGGGTCCTTAGACAAATGTCCCAGCATCCCATGTCTTTAGACAAATGTCCCAGCATCCTGTGTCCTTAGACAAAATATCCCAGCATCCCGTGTCCTTAGACAAATGTCCCAGCATCCTGTGTCCTTAGACAAATGTCCCAGCATCCTGTGTCCTTAGACAAATGTCCCAGCATCCCATGTCTTTAGACAAATGTCCCAGCATCCCGTGTCCTTAGACAAATGTCCCAGCATCCCATGTCTTTAGAGAAATGTCCCAGCATCCCATGTCTTTAGACAAATGTCCCAGCGTCCCGTGTCCTTAGACAAATTAATGTCCCAGCCTCATGTGTCATTAGAAAAATGTCCCAGCGTCCCGTGTCCTTAGACAAATGTCCTAGCATCCCGTGTCATTAGACAAATGTCCCAGCATCCCGTGTCCTTAGACAAATGTCCCAGCATCCCATGTCTTTAGACAAATGTCCCAGCATCCCGTGTCTTTAGACAAATGTCCCAGCATCCTGTGTCCTTAGACAAATGTCCCAGCGTCCCGTGTCCTTAGACAAATGTCCCAGCATCCCGTGTCCTTAGACAAATGTCCCAGCATCCCGTGTCCTTAGCCAAATGTCCCAGCGTCCCGTGTCATTAGACAAATGTCCCAGCGTCCCGTGTCCTTAGACAAATGTCCCAGCATCCTGTGTCCTTAGACAAATGTCCCAGCATCCTGTGTCATTAGACAGATGTCCCAGCATCTTGTGTCCTTCATGTGGAGAAGGGACAGTCTTTTCAGGTTCAACAGTAGATGGCAAAATACCAGGGCATACCACTCTGAGGGAACCCTTGTCTGAGGCGGAGACTGTAGATGTTTCAAATTCACAAAGTATTATGTTCGACTTAGTATCTATAAGTATTACAGTTTGGTATTGGCTCGGTCAAGAGCGATTGATCCTAATGTTTCCAACCCACATAACATCGATACTAATCTAAACCATTCACATCACTGTAGATCTGGAGAGTTAAATCTAGTTGATACAATATGGATGAAAAGGACAATGGTGAAGTTTCTCCCCTCGTTCTCTGCGATGCAGTTGAGGGGTAAATGCTGCTGCCTCGGCCTAAAAGAAATGCAGGCGATGGATTTGCAGAACAAACTAAAGCTGTTGGAGACGGAAGAGTCCGGAAATAAGGATCTGAAATGCTCCAGGACGTTTCAAAGACAAAGAGATGAAGGATTTGACCACACTGGAATTATTATTATTTTATTTTAATGCTCTTCACCAAACAAAGAAATTATGAACATGGTTGATGTGCTGCCCGGTGGTGGAGTGGTTAAGGCACAGCACATGTGCGCCGGGCTCCAGGTGCAGCCGCAGAGTCGTGAGTTTGATTCCTGCCTGACTATTTGCTGCGTGTCCTCTTCCCCCTCATCCCCCGTTCCATGCTCAGTAAAGCCACAAGCACAAAATCTTTAAAAAAAAAAAAAGGACATGGTTTAAAATGATTAGCTTGAAAGATTAGAAAACAACAGGAAGAGGGAACAATTTTTTTTTAAATATGATAAATACCAGCAGCGGCTGGTCCATTAAGGGCGCTGGGTCAATCTGCCAACTACGTCAATTTTTTTGTGTCTAAAAACAGTATAATTTATTCAGAAATATATTATATTCTTATTAGTGTAAATGTGTAAAATAATAATATATATCCCTATATATATCTATAAATAGATATTGATGTATACTTTGTTTGCGCGGCGCGTGCTCTGCTGCGCAGTCTGCCTCACTTTTCTACGTAGCCGTGGGGCGGTTTGAAAAGCCCCAGAGCCTCAGAGAAAATCAATGGGGATTTTTAGCCAATCAAATCTCAATCAAAAGTGACTACGTCACTATGGTTTTCTCCAGAGGAAAATAGCGACAATGGGCCGCTCCAGAAAGCGCCCTTTTGAACGTAGTGTTTACACCATGGATGTACGCTTTTTACACTAGAGACACAGACGTGCGCGCGCCTACAGGAAGTGCCACACGGCGAGTGTGTTAAGAGGTTTTTTAAATGTCTTAATGGTGTTGGGCTTTCTTTTCTATGAGAACTGCGGCCCCTGCACTCCTCCAGCAGTGAGCTCCTAGTCATTCTCAAAGTCAGGACACACACGCAAAACCAATACTACGGCTATGAAACAGCCGGCCGGAGGAGCTCGGGGCCACAGCTCAGGGCCGCAGAGAACCTCAGGTTTTTAAGAGCAAGCACAAGAGCCACTTTTATAGCTTAGCCTTTTTCAGAGTTCTTAGCTTCTACTTAAAAATGAACTTATTATCAATATCCATCATTATGTGGAGTGATTTTATTAGGGACTTTCGACGTTGGACTCATGTTTCTGTTGAATTAAACATGTTGTTGCATATTAGAAGTAGTTTGTCCACGTATGTGTTGCCATAGTACGACAGCTACATTTGTGCAGAACAATTGGGCATCAGAAGGGTTTACATCGCTTGTCACAGCTGGTTTGTTTAATTTCATTGAAGTATTTAAGTATACATGAATTTATTGATGTCATAATTCGTTGTGGACAGGCTTGTACACTCATCAGATTGCTCAGCTCTGTGTGCACCAGGGAGACTTCAGGCGGTAGTTCTGTCACCCTGTCAGAACTACATTTGCCTGGAGGTTTACAGTCAGGCTGTCGCTCGGGGCCCTCCTCTGACACAGACTGCAGGTGTGCTGGGAGAGCGCAGTATCGCACATAATCACTATGAGAGTGTTCCACGTGTGCAGAATGTTCAGTCGGAGAACTGACTGTAGCAGAGAACGTGCCATTCTTATCATCTGGAGTCCGGAACAACACATGACATCGAGCAGTGGCAATTAGCAATAGGGGGCCTTTCCTGGTTAAATAAAGGTCAGTAATTAATACATAAATAAGCAAACGTATTTGTACTTTGTAACTGTAGGATTTTCGGTATTGAGATTTGGTATGAGAATTTCTAGCAAATTCTCTGAATAAACAAAGAGCCCAGAACAGAACATGACCAGAGAGCAAAACCTGTAAGAATACAAACATCAGCCAAACATCAAAAGAAATACATTCTGTTGGACTTTTTTGTAGACCGCATGTTTTAAACCACAGCTCCTGGTGGCACAGGGGTTAGGTTTCGCGTAGCACCCGCCCGTGTGGGGCCAGGACTCTGAAAAAGAAAAAGAGAGTGGGACTTTTCTGGTTAAATAAAGTCAATGAAATCCATAAAATAAGAAGAAAATTACTCCAAGGTACTTGTACTGCTCAATGTTTGTACCCTCGATGACTGAGGGGGGGTCATAACATTTATAACATTTAACTGAAAACTTTCTTTTTGCACTACCATCGTATTTCTGACCATCAGTAAATGTTGTGTATAAACTCAGACCAATTCAATTTTATTTATTAGTAAATTCTTATTATTATGCATGCCTTATTTAGTATATTTAGCTCTTATTATTATCAATTGTTGTATGATCCTTAGTTCCTAGTTTGTGATTTTTTTTCACTGACAATTGCAATAAACCATTTTTTTATTCTGATTCTTCACAAAGTCATTGACCCATGACCCTGCTTGTTCCCAGTAAATGTGTCTCCTGGTGCAAGAATATAGAATGTAAAGGAGCAGAGACAGGCCACAATCCTGAGGGAAACCATAGGAACAACATCAGACATGGGACCGTTAGCCGATGCTGTTACAGAATCCAATACCCTAAAATCAGAGAAAAGTGTCTCGACAAACAGAAAAGGCTGGATGGTATCAAAAGTAAAAATGACAAATACAATCTGACGTGAGGCTTTTTCCCCACGCTTTGAACCCTGCCGTCATTATAACGGTGCGTCTAATTTATATAATTTAACTGGCAAATGGCCACCAGGGGACAATCTAGCAGGAAGAGCAAGCGTTTCTATAGTTTAAGCTTCAAAACGCAGTGTATTCTATTACAATCAGATTCATATTCACAGAGAAACGAGTGAATCTAGACACGGCTGAACAAAAAGACACAGTATAGGGAGATCTGCATGTCGCATTCAAATCAATCTTTCTTGTCCAGACGTGACTCACGGGTCAAAAGACACATGTGCATCACATGGACCATATTTCTGTGTAAATATCTCATGTTACAACGTAACACTCACTTGATAAGTACGAGCTCAGGAGCAGATGAACCAGATGTGAAGACACAGACACAGGTCAATCAGCTCACACAGTCATCAAGGACAGAGGGGACAGTAGGCACGGAGGGGACAGTAGTGGACAGTAGAGACAGAGGGGACAGTAGGCACAGAGGGGACAGTAGGCACGGAGGGGACAGTAGGCACAGAGGAGACAGTAGGGGACAGTAGAGACAGAGGGGGCAGTAGGGACAGAGGGGGCAGTAGGGACAGAGGGGGCAGTAGGGACAGAGGGGGCAGTAGGGACAGAGGGGGCAGTAGGGACAGAGGGGGCAGTAGGGACAGAGGGGGCAGTAGGGACAGAGGGGGCAGTAGGGACAGAGGGGGCAGTAGGGACAGAGGGGGCAGTAGGGACAGAGGGGGCAGTAGGGACAAAGGGGGCAGTAGGGACAGAGGGGGCAGTAGGGACAACTGTGATGTGTTTTATTACAATCCAACTCATATTGTCAGGTGTGGCCCATGTATGGACACGTTCTATTTTCTTAGATTGAGCAGCGCTGTTAGGCCCGAGAAGTACGGTAAGTATTAACTTGGACAATATGGTGGGACAGACATGATATATA
>NW_027316389.1:38476355-38591355 GCF_026437365.1 Eucyclogobius newberryi | reverse complement strand
GACCTCCTGGGCTGATAGTCCGAGTGTCTGAGACATTCTTCCCCAGCCGCACGCACTGCCTCCGATCCATCAGGAAGTCAGTGCTCCACCTGCAGGTGGAGTCAGGCACGTTAAACTGGGAGAGCTTGTCCTGGAGCAGAGCAGGAGGTGGTGTTGAATGCAGAGCCACAAACAGGATCCTGACGTAGGTTCCCGGGGAGTCCAGATGCTGCAGGGTGAAGTGGAGTGCCAGGTTGATTGCGTCATCCACAGACCTGTTGGCTTTGTAGGTGAACTGCAGGGGGTCCAGCAGGGAGGAGGTGAGGGACTTGAGGTGGGGGAGGACCAGGCTCTCAAATGACTTCATGACTGCAGACGTCAGTGCCACAGGTCTGTAGTCATTAAGTCCAGTGATCCGGGGCTTCTTGGGTACAGGGACGATGATGGACGACTTGAAGCAAGCTGGGACATGGCATGACTCCAGGAGGTGTTAAAAATGCTAGTGAAGACGGAGGCCACCTCACCTGCGCAGTGTCTTAAGGTGGCAGGGGTGACATTGTCTGGTCCAGCAGCTTTTTGAGGGTTGGATTTCCGAAATAGTCTGTTTACATCCTGTTCCTGAACTGTGAGAGGGGTGGGGGAGGTGGGGAGGGACCAGGGTTGGGTTGTCAGAGGTGGCTACAGTGGGGGAGGGGGTGTCAAATCTACAGTAGACAGAATTGAGTTGCCGGGCCAGTTTTCTGTCATTTGCAGAAGGGGGGGCTCTGGGCTTGTAGTTGGTGAGAAGCCGGAGCCCACTCTACACAGAGGCAGGGTTGTTGTTTGAGAACTGCTGCTTCAGACGCGTATTGTACTGTGATCTAGCTCTCGACACCTCCCTGCTAAATCCGTACTTTGCATCTTTGTAGCACTCTCCATCACCGGCCCTTCTGCTGCCTCAATTGCCTCAGTTTGGGTGTGAACCAGGGTTTGTCATTATTGAAAGTGACTTTGCTGTGTGATGGTATAATACTGTCCTCGCAGAATCGAATGTATGACGTCACAGTGTCCGTGTACTCATCCAAACTATCTGTGGCAGCCCTGAAAACCTCTCAGTCTGTAACATCCAAACATGCATGTAGATCCTCCACTGCCGTTTATCCACTTCATAGAAGTCCTCACTACAGGTTTGGAGCGCTTCAGCCTCTGTCACTACCTGGGAATCAGATTCTGATTCTGATTCTGATATCTGGAAGTCCCAGAGGACCTTGGCTCGGTCGTTCTCCACCACCTTTGGAGGTGTTTCCCACCTTGTCCTTGGGGTCTCCAGCCCGTACTCTGCACAGATGTTTCTGGACACTATGCCAGCTCCTGGTGATGGAGCTCCATGTATGTTGTCCCTGCAGCATCTTGCACCCTGCAGTTATGTGCGGGACTGTCTCAAGACCCCTTTGCACAGCCTACACCATGGGTCTTGTCTGGTATTATATTATGATATTATATATTTATATATTATTATTATAATTTTTTTGAACAATATAACTTTGTTGAAAATCCTTCAGTTACCTTTAAACTGCTTTTTATTCTTTAGTTTTGACTCACTCATACGCCACTGCGCATGTTCAGTGGACCGTGAGCTACAAATGTAGCTTGCTGCTAAATGCTAAACTGGGCTTGGCAACATCCTGGTTCAAGCACTCAGTTGTACTGATCGTGATCAGATGGCAGACATGAGTTAGGCAATGATTTATGGACTTAAATACAACAGTTTTTTTTTTTTTCCCATTAATTTATACAAGGGATAACCAAATGAGAGGGACTCTTCTTTTCATTGGTACCCTGTCAAATACAAAGTATGAATAAAACACAAGATATCCCGATAAAATGCAAATATGTTATCAAGGAGATTCAGAACAGTGTGTTTGGCGCTTGGAAAGAAAAAAGAGAGGATTTTAGACTAGTTTGAATGAAGATAAATGCTACTCCAGATATGTTGTATAAACTCCCAAATATGTGACATTGACGCCATTTTTACGCACAAAATGTCTTATTTATATGAAAACAGAAAGCTGCAGACGTTTCAAATTGATATATATCTTATTGACCAGCAGAGTGCAGCCTCAAAAGGCCTCAGTCTGAACCATAAGTGAAGGGCATGTGTCAGAAGTGGGCCTTCTTGAACTCATCTTACACTCTACAGCGCAGTGTGTCTTGAGCTCGTGCACTTCCCTCGTGTCAGGTTTCTCACACACATCTCAAAGCTGCATCCCCTGAGCCTGTGCCATATGCCAATGGAAAATGTCACTGAGAAAGCAATAATAATTCTCCTCTTCATGAATGCATATGAATTTCAGACCTGCATTTCAATATGCTTGTGTCAAGTTCTTCAACATTTGGAGCTGTACCACGGGGATATTTCTGTGAATAGTGCCCCAGTTTGTAAGGCTGATGGCGGTTTAAGACCAGACTCTGTGGTCAGGAGGAAATGTAGAGAGAGTAGTCTGTAGTTTACTCACATAAACATTGCAATGTTTTCAACACGGCACAAATTGTACTAAAAGCATCCATCCATCCATCCATCCATTTTCTACCGCTTGTTCCCTTTCGGGGTCGCGGGTACTAAAAGCATATATTTATTAAATGTCTTATTTAATTTTGTTCAGATTTTAGATACAAAAAGAAAAGAAAAATCTTATTTAAAGTTGTATGAATAAAATACATCAACTGCTCGATTTAATCCATACACGTAATAAATAAAAGTATATTATAATATGGTTTTGTTTAGTTCTATTTGTATTAAATTATGACGACTGTTTGGTAATAACTTCATAACTGTATGGAACAGTGTAGGCTCCTTGTGTTTATATACTGTATTATATGTGTGTCGTTTTGTTCTGTTAAAACATCTCAAAGTGAGTCTACTGGACCTTTGATATGCTGGATGACAGGTCACGCCCCACAGAGCCCTCCTCGCACCCTCCATTAGAAAAGTCTCCCTCTGGTCACATGACATACAATACAAGTGTTTTTAATCTGCCACACTGCACTGTCCATACTCTGCTCTGCTGTGGCCCGTGTACAGCAGCAGAAGAACCTCCAGCTGCTGATACAACGCTTAAAGGACACATACTTTTTCTCTCTTTTAACCCTGTTCTAACATCGTTTCTTCACAAAAAGCACACCTGGAGTAGCGCTCAGCTTCATTCACACTAGTTGATGAATCCTGGTTAGAAAGTCCTCTCCCTCTGAGCATAAAAAAACAGTTGAAACTGAAGGCAAAGAATACAAAATGAATGATGAAAAAGTCATCAGTGGAGAGAATCTGAATAGCAGGAGGCATATGTTCCACTGTCAGGATTCAGGAATGCTCAAAATGTATGCAAACTAAAGACTAATTATATCCAACCACAGACTGGAGAGTGACCAGTTCAAACTTCACCCAAGTGCATGTTGTTGCCTAAGAAACGTCCTGAGTTCAAAGCTGCTCCATCAGAGTGGCTGTGGGAGAAGCTGTTAGATCAGATACTCGTGGGTTTTCCAGAGAACTCTGGAGATCTGGAGGAATATTCTGGGTTTTCCTTGGTTCCCCGGCCGTGCACCTCTGCGTGTGGATGAGGAGGAGCAGTTATCTCCGGATCCCAGGACTTCCCATGTGCTCCGGGCCAGGACTCTAGCCCTGTCCTGCCCCTGTGCTGGGACCACGGCCCACTGGCAGGAAGCACTGTGAGACGGCCACAAAGAGCAATATACCGGAGCTCTTCCTCTGCCTGAGGGCCTCATCCGGGCAGCATGCTCTGGATGCCATGATAGATATGATTCACATTGCATGTACCAGCAGCATAATGCACAACATGACAAATGAACTCTGATGTTTTGATAGAGAAAGATGGTCCATCATCATTTCCATTACACAATGCTAAATGAACTTGCAGTGAAAACTGTGATTTCAAAGAATGCTGGCCGAGGTCCAGGGGGAGATGAGTTGTTTGGACGCGCCCCAGCAGAGCGCGTGCGGCCGCCTCAGACAATGGCCCGGCCGATGAGGAAGGGCTGAGGAGGAAGGAACGATAGCTGTGGCGGGATGCAGGAGGTGTGCCGTGCTCACACGAGGGCCGCTTATGGAGCTTTGGGCCGGAAGCCCATTGTTCCACACAGGAAAGGCACAATAACAATAAAAAACAACTCTTCCCCATCTCTGTATATGAGTGTGTGAGCACAATGCAGCAGGGGCCCGCTCTTTGAGGCCCCTGAAACAGGCTGCTCGGAGTAGGCCTGTTGTTTCACACCTCACTGTGGAACACGCTCCGGAAAATAAAACAATGAGCGGAGACTTATTGATCAGAAGACTGGGTCCGTGCAGCAGGATTACAATGGCCTTTGGCCCGTGGCACATTAAGCACTGAACCAAAGGTTAATGAGAGGAAAAATGCATCTTAATGCAGCATATTTCTGCATTCATGCATTATACCTGCTCTAATGTAATGGCAATCACAACTAATCTGATCTGAGAGTAAGTTTAGCTCTGACTCTGCAATATTAAAATTATAAACAATGTCATAATGTGTAAAAAGCCTCATACTCACTGGGTTTTCTTTCATTCAAGACTTGGGTTTGAACTTACTCTCATGTTTTTGGGAAACTTGTGATCACTATCATACAGGGCACCCTCCTCCAGCAGACACACATTGATTTACTGTGGGCCTCATGATACTGTCCAGAGCTTTATCCTCCTCAGTGCAGAGCAAGCTCGTACGTCTCAGCCTAGGGTCATACACCTGAGAGAGCTGTGAGTGTGAGCCGGGCCCCCAGGTCTGCGCTGCTCTGCTGTGGGTGGGGCCCCCCTGATACTGACCTGCAGGCTCACATGGCTGCTCTTCTCTTTCTTCATGTCAGCCTGTTATTGTAGCTGACGATTGATTTAGTCCAAGTTCAATGCAGAGAATGCTGTAAAGCCCGGAGGAGTATTTTCAATGTATTTGTGAGAAAAAAGCGCTCCTCCAGTGTCACAGACCCGCCGCCCCCTTCTCTCTCTCTCTCATGCACAAACACTTGAATAGGAGGATTTGTCACTGAAACTCAGGACTTTCATTACATTAGTCTGAAATTAACACATTTTACATGGAAAATAGCTCTTGATCCAACCCACGCAGACAATACCTTTGACACTTGAAACTTCTTGGACACTGACCGACTACATCAAGCTAGGATGCCGTCGCTCACTTTCGCATTCGGCTGTGAGAGTTGCACAGGCCTGAGCCAGCGGGTGGCCGAGCTGGAGCAAAGCTGTGTGGACGACCATGATCCGGCAGTGGTCCTGGGTGGGACCCACGCTGCCGCCACCAGTGTTCAGCTTGGGGACACAGCGAGCTACACCACCAACGCCTTCGAGACCTGCCGGCCTTCCTCATCAGGGAGCCAGGCCCAAGGCTCCGGTGAGCTCCGCTCAGCCTCGTGGCTCGGCTGTGAGCACTCGCCGTGGCAGCTACATTAAACACCGGCCCCTAAACCTCCAGGGCAGATGAGGAGAGACAGCAGCTGCGTCCTACTCCACCTGCCCACGATCAGCACTGTGAAAAGCACTGGAAAACTGTGTGTAATTTCATGTCCACTACCAGCGCCTTTGTGACGTTCAGTCGCCTCAGACTGTTGCATGTTTGTCTTTGATCATACTGTGGTGCCTAGCAAAAGAAGGGAGCTAAGAAGAGGAGAGACAGAAGGAGGTGAGAGGAGGAGAGACAGGGAGCTAAGAAGAGGAGAGACAGAAGGAGGTGAGAGGGGGAGAGACAGGGAGCTAAGAAGAGGAGAGACAGAAGGAGGTGAGAGGAGGAGAGACAGGGAGCAAAGAAGAGGAGAGACAGAAGGAGGTGAGAGGAGGAGAGACAGGGAGCAAAGAAGAGGAGAGACAGAAGGAGGTGAGAGGAGGGGAGACAGGGAGCTAAGAAGAGGAGAGACAGAAGGAGCTGAGAGGAGGAGAGACAGAAAGCTAAGAAGAGGAGAGACAGAAGGAGGTGAGAGGAGGAGAGACAGAGGGAGCAGAGAGGAGGAGAGACAGAAGGAGGTGAGAGGAGGAGAGACAGGGAGCTAAGAAGAGGAGAGACAGAAGGAGGTGAGAGGGGGAGAGACAGGGAGCTAAGAAGAGGAGAGACAGAAGGAGGTGAGAGGAGGAGAGACAGGGAGCTAAGAAGAGGAGAGACAGAAGGAGGTGAGAGGAGGAGAGACAGGGAGCTAAGAAGAGGAGAGACAGAAGGAGGTGAGAGGAGGAGAGACAGGGAGCTAAGAAGAGGAGAGACAGAAGGAGCTGAGAGGAGGAGAGACAGAAAGCTAAGAAGAGGAGAGACAGAAGGAGGTGAGAGGAGGAGAGACAGAGGGAGCTGAGAGGAGGAGAGACAGAAGGAGGTGAGAGGAGGAGAGACAGGGAGCTAAGAAGAGGAAAGGCAGAAGGAGGTGAGAGGAGGAGAGACAGGGAGCTAAGAAGAGGAGAGGCAGAAGGAGGTGAGAGGAGGAGAGACAGGGAACTAAGAAGAGGAGAGGCAGAAGGAGCTGAGAGGAGGAGAGACAGAAAGCTAAGAAGAGGAGAGACAGAAGGAGGTGAGAGGAGGAGAGACAGAGGGAGCTGAGAGGAGGAGAGACAGGGAGCTAAGATGAGGAGAGGCAGAAGGAGCTGAGAGGAGGAGAGAAAGCGAGCTAAGAAGAGGAGAGGCAGAAGGAGCTGAGAGGAGGAGAGACAGGGAGCTAAGAAGAGGAGAGGCAGAAGGAGCTGAGAGGAGGAGAGACTGGGAACTAAGAAGAGGAGAGGCAGAAGGAGCTGAGAGGAGGAGAGACAGAAAGCTAAGAAGAGGAGAGACAGAAGGAGGTGAGAGGAGGAGAGACAGAGGGAGCTGAGAGGAGGAGAGACAGGGAGCTAAGATGAGGAGAGGAAGAGGGAGCTGAGAGGAGCAGAGACAGGGGGAGCTGAGAGGAGGAGAGACAGAAAGCTAAGAAGAGGAGAGACAGAAGGAGGTGAGAGGAGGAGAGACAGGGAGCTAAGATGAGGAGAGGAAGAGGGAGCTGTGTACACACAATGACACTGGTGATAAAAATGCATTAATAGAATTAAAACCTTTGGCTACTTTTTTATAATTATAATTTTATAATACTGCATAATACTTAATACTTAAGGCTGTTGTGTGGATACTTTCTTGTCTCTTAAAGGGGCGCACCAGAAACAGTTTGAGACACACTGCTGGACAGCGATCGGGGACAAAATACTGTAAGTTCTGGGATCACCTCCTCGTCACCTCCGGGACTCCCACAAGTCTGAGATTGTTTCTGTGGGATCTGGACTCCAGAATCGTACTTTTCATAGTCTTGTTCTCCGTCTCCTCCTCTCAGCTCCCTCTGTCTCCTCTCCTCCTCTCAGCTCCCTCTGTCTCCTCTCCTCCTCTCAGCTCCCTCTGTCTCCTCTCCTCCTCTCAGCTCCCTCTGCCTCTCCTCCTCTCAGCTCCCTCTGTCTCCTCTCCTCCTCTCAGCTCCCTCTGCCTCTCCTCCTCTCTGCTCCCTCTGTCTCCTCTCCTCCTCTCAGCTCCCTCTGCCTCTCCTCCTCTCAGCTCCCTCTGTCTCCTCTCCTCCTCTCAGCTCCCTCTGTCTCCTCTCCTCCTCTCAGCTCCCTCTGTCTCCTCTCCTCCTCTCAGCTCCCTCTGCCTCTCCTCCTCTCAGCTCCCTCTGCCTCTCCTCCTCTCAGCTCCCTCTGCCTCTCCTCCTCTCAGCTCCCTCTGTCTCCTCTCCTCCTTTCAGCTCCCTCTGCCTCTCCTCCTCTCAGCTCCCTCTGCCTCTCCTCCTCTCAGCTCCCTCTGTCTCCTCTCCTCCTCTCAGCTCCCTCTGCCTCTCCTCCTCTCAGCTCCCTCTGCCTCTCGTCTCCTCCTCTCAGCTCCCTCTGCCTCTCCTCCTCTCAGCTCCCTCTGCCTCTCCTCCTCTCAGCTCCCTCTGCCTCTCCTCCTCTCAGCTCCCTCTGTCTCCTCTCCTCCTCTCAGCTCCCTCTGCCTCTCCTCCTCTCAGCTCCCTCTGTCTCCTCTCCTCCTCTCAGCTCCCTCTGCCTCTCCTCCTCTCAGCTCCCTCTGTCTCTCCTCCTCTCAGCTCCCTCTGCCTCTCCTCCTCTCAGCTCCCTCTGCCTCTCCTCCTCTCAGCTCCCTCTGCCTCTCCTCCTCTCAGCTCCCTCTGTCTCCTCTCCTCCTCTCAGCTCCCTCTGTCTCCTCCCCTCCTCTCAGCTCCCTCTGCCTCTCCTCCTCTCAGCTCCCTCTGTCTCCTCTCCTCCTCTCACCTCCTTCTGTCTCTCCTCCTCTCAGCTCCCTCTGCCTCTCCTCCTCTCAGCTCCCTCTGCCTCTCCTCCTCTCAGCTCCCTCTGTCTCCTCTCCTCCTCTCAGCTCCCTCTGCCTCTCCTCCTCTCAGCTCCCTCTGCCTCTCCTCCTCTCAGCTCCCTCTGCCTCTCCTCCTCTCAGCTCCCTCTGCCTCTCCTCCTCTCAGCTCCCTCTGCCTCTCCTCCTCTCAGCTCCCTCTGCCTCTCCTCCTCTCAGCTCCCTCTGTCTCCTCTCCTCCTCTCAGCTCCCTCTGCCTCTCCTCCTCTCAGCTCCCTCTGCCTCTCCTCCTCTCAGCTCCCTCTGCCTCTCCTCCTCTCAGCTCCCTCTGCCTCTCCTCCTCTCTGCTCCCTCTGTCTCCTCTCCTCCTCTCAGCTCCCTCTGCCTCTCCTCCTCTCAGCTCCCTCTGTCTCCTCTCCTCTTCTCAGCTCCCTCTGCCTCTCCTCCTCTCAGCTCCCTCTGCCTCTCCTCCTCTCAGCTCCCTCTGCCTCTCCTCCTCTCAGCTCCCTCTGCCTCTCCTCCTCTCAGCTCCCTCTGCCTCTCCTCCTCTCAGCTCCCTCTGTCTCTCCTCCTCTCAGCTCCCTCTGCCTCTCCTCCTCTCAGCTCCCTCTGTCTCCTCTCCTCCTCTCAGCTCCCTCTGCCTCTCCTCCTCTCAGCTCCCTCTGCCTCTCCTCCTCTCAGCTCCCTCTGCCTCTCCTCCTCTCAGCTCCCTCTGCCTCTCCTCCTCTCAGCTCCCTCTGTCTCCTCTCCTCCTCTCAGCTCCCTCTGCCTCTCCTCCTCTCAGCTCCCTCTGTCTCCTCTCCTCCTCTCAGCTCCCTCTGCCTCTCGTCTCCTCCTCTCAGCTCCCTCTGCCTCTCCTCCTCTCAGCTCCCTCTGTCTCCTCTCCTCCTCTCAGCTCCCTCTGCCTCTCCTCCTCTCAGCTCCTTCTGCCTCTCCTCTTCTTAGCTCCCTGTCTCTCCTCCTCTCACCTCCTTCTGTCTCTCCTCCTCTCAGCTCCCTCTGCCTCTCCTCCTCTCAGCTCCCTCTGCCTCTCCTCCTCTCAGCTCCCTCTGCTTCTCCTCCTCTCAGCTCCCTCTGTCTCCTCTCCTCCTCTCAGCTCCCTCTGCCTCTCCTCCTCTCAGCTCCTTCTGTCTCTCCTCCTCTCAGCTCCTTCTGTCTCTCCTCCTCTCAGCTCCCTCTGCCTCTCCTCCTCTCAGCTCCCTCTGTCTCTCCTCCTCTAAGCTCCTTCTGCCTCTCCTCTTCTTAGCTCCCTGTCTCTCCTCCTCTCACCTCCTTCTGTCTCTCCTCCTCTCAGCTCCCTCTGCCTCTCCTTCTCTCAGCTCCCTCTGCCTCTCCTCCTCTCAGCTCCCTCTGTCTCCTCTCCTCCTCTCAGCTCCCTCTGCCTCTCCTCCTCTCAGCTCCCTCTGCCTCTCCTCCTCTCAGCTCCCTCTGTCTCCTCTCCTCCTCTCAGCTCCCTCTGTCTCCTCTCCTCCTCTCAGCTCCCTCTGCCTCTCCTCCTCTCAGCTCCCTCTGCCTCTCCTCCTCTCAGCTCCCTCTGTCTCCTCTCCTCCTCTCAGCTCCCTCTGCCTCTCCTCCTCTCAGCTCCCTCTGTCTCCTCTCCTCCTCTCAGCTCCCTCTGCCTCTCCTCCTCTCAGCTCCCTCTGCCTCTCCTCCTCTCAGCTCCCTCTGCCTCTCCTCCTCTCAGCTCCCTCTGCCTCTCCTCCTCTCAGCTCCCTCTGTCTCTCCTCCTCTCAGCTCCCTCTGCCTCTCCTCCTCTCAGCTCCCTCTGTCTCCTCTCCTCCTCTCAGCTCCCTCTGCCTCTCCTCCTCTCAGCTCCCTCTGCCTCTCCTCCTCTCAGCTCCCTCTGTCTCTTCTCCTCCTCTCAGCTCCCTCTGCCTCTCCTCCTCTCAGCTCCCTCTGTCTCCTCTCCTCCTCTCAGCTCCCTCTGCCTCTCCTCCTCTCAGCTCCCTCTGTCTCCTCTCCTCCTCTCAGCTCCCTCTGCCTCTCCTCCTCTCAGCTCCCTCTGCCTCTCCTCCTCTCAGCTCCTTCTGTCTCTCCTCCTCTCAGCTCCTTCTGTCTCTCCTCCTCTCAGCTCCCTCTGCCTCTCCTCCTCTCAGCTCCCTCTGTCTCCTCTCCTCCTCTCAGCTCCCTCTGCCTCTCCTCCTCTCAGCTCCCTCTGCCTCTCCTCCTCTCAGCTCCCTCTGTCTCCTCTCCTCCTCTCAGCTCCCTCTGTCTCCTCTCCTCCTCTCAGCTCCCTCTGCCTCTCCTCCTCTCAGCTCCATCTGCCTCTCCTCCTCTCAGCTCCCTCTGCCTCTCCTCATCTCAGCTCCCTCTGCCTCTCCTCCTCTCAGCTCCCTTTGCCTCTCCTCCTCTCAGCTCCCTCTGCCTCTCCTCCTCTCAGCTCCCTCTGTCTCCTCTCCTCCTCTCAGCTCCCTCTGCCTCTCCTCCTCTCAGCTCCCTCTGTCTCCTCTCCTCCTCTCACCTCCTTCTGTCTCTCCTCCTCTCAGCTCCCTCTGCCTCTCCTCCTCTCAGCTCCCTCTGCCTCTCCTCCTCTCAGCTCCCTCTGCCTCTCCTCCTCTCAGCTCCCTCTGTCTCCTCTCCTCCTCTCAGCTCCCTCTGCCTCTCCTCCTCTCAGCTCCCTCTGCCTCTCCTCCTCTCAGCTCCCTCTGCCTCTCCTCCTCTCATCTCCCTCTGCCTCTCCTCCTCTCAGCTCCCTCTGCCTCTCCTCCTCTCAGCTCCCTCTGTCTCCTCTCCTCCTTTCAGCTCCCTCTGCCTCTCCTCCTCTCAGCTCCCTCTGCCTCTCCTCCTCTCAGCTCCCTCTGTCTCCTCTCCTCCTCTCAGCTCCCTCTGCCTCTCCTCCTCTCAGCTCCCTCTGCCTCTCGTCTCCTCCTCTCAGCTCCCTCTGCCTCTCCTCCTCTCAGCTCCCTCTGCCTCTCCTCCTCTCAGCTCCCTCTGCCTCTCCTCCTCTCAGCTCCCTCTGTCTCCTCTCCTCCTCTCAGCTCCCTCTGCCTCTCCTCCTCTCAGCTCCCTCTGTCTCCTCTCCTCCTCTCAGCTCCCTCTGCCTCTCCTCCTCTCAGCTCCCTCTGTCTCTCCTCCTCTCAGCTCCCTCTGCCTCTCCTCCTCTCAGCTCCCTCTGCCTCTCCTCCTCTCAGCTCCCTCTGCCTCTCCTCCTCTCAGCTCCCTCTGTCTCCTCTCCTCCTCTCAGCTCCCTCTGTCTCCTCCCCTCCTCTCAGCTCCCTCTGCCTCTCCTCCTCTCAGCTCCCTCTGTCTCCTCTCCTCCTCTCACCTCCTTCTGTCTCTCCTCCTCTCAGCTCCCTCTGCCTCTCCTCCTCTCAGCTCCCTCTGCCCCTCCTCCTCTCAGCTCCCTCTGCCTCTCCTCCTCTCAGCTCCCTCTGCCTCTCCTCCTCTCAGCTCCCTCTGTCTCCTCTCCTCCTCTCAGCTCCCTCTGCCTCTCCTCCTCTCAGCTCCCTCTGCCTCTCCTCCTCTCAGCTCCCTCTGCCTCTCCTCCTCTCAGCTCCCTCTGCCTCTCCTCCTCTCAGCTCCCTCTGCCTCTCCTCCTCTCTGCTCCCTCTGTCTCCTCTCCTCCTCTCAGCTCCCTCTGCCTCTCCTCCTCTCAGCTCCCTCTGTCTCCTCTCCTCCTCTCAGCTCCCTCTGTCTCCTCTCCTCCTCTCAGCTCCCTCTGCCTCTCCTCCTCTCAGCTCCCTCTGTCTCCTCTCCTCCTCTCAGCTCCCTCTGCCTCTCCTCCTCTCAGCTCCCTCTGTCTCCTCTCCTCCTCTCAGCTCCCTCTGCCTCTCCTCCTCTCAGCTCCCTCTGCCTCTCCTCCTCTCAGCTCCCTCTGGCTCTCCTCCTCTCAGCTCCCTCTGCCTCTCCTCCTCTCAGCTCCCTCTGCCTCTCCTCCTCTCATCTCCCTCTGTCTCTCCTCCTCTCAGCTCCCTCTGCCTCTCCTCCTCTCAGCTCCCTCTGCCTCTCGTCTCCTCCTCTCAGCTCCCTCTGCCTCTCCTCCTCTCAGCTCCCTCTGCCTCTCCTCCTCTCAGCTCCCTCTGCCTCTTCTCCTCTCAGCTCCCTCTGTCTCTCCTCCTCTCAGCTCCTTCTGCCTCTCCTCTTCTTAGCTCCCTGTCTCTCCTCCTCTCACCTCCTTCTGTCTCTCCTCCTCTCAGCTCCCTCTGCCTCTCCTCCTCTCAGCTCCCTCTGTCTCCTCTCCTCTTCTCAGCTCCCTCTGCCTCTCCTCCTCTCAGCTCCCTCTGCCTCTCCTCCTCTCAGCTCCCTCTGCCTCTCCTCCTCTCAGCTCCCTCTGCCTCTCCTCCTCTCAGCTCCCTCTGCCTCTCCTCCTCTCAGCTCCCTCTGTCTCTCCTCCTCTCAGCTCCCTCTGCCTCTCCTCCTCTCAGCTCCCTCTGTCTCCTCTCCTCCTCTCAGCTCCCTCTGCCTCTCCTTCTCTAAGCTCCCTCTGCCTCTCCTCCTCTCAGCTCCCTCTGCCTCTCCTCCTCTCAGCTCCCTCTGCCTCTCCTCCTCTCAGCTCCCTCTGTCTCCTCTCCTCCTCTCAGCTCCCTCTGCCTCTCCTCCTCTCAGCTCCCTCTGTCTCCTCTCCTCCTCTCAGCTCCCTCTGCCTCTCGTCTCCTCCTCTCAGCTCCCTCTGCCTCTCCTCCTCTCAGCTCCCTCTGTCTCCTCTCCTCCTCTCAGCTCCCTCTGCCTCTCCTCCTCTCAGCTCCCTCTGCCTCTCCTCCTCTCAGCTCCCTCTGTCTCTCCTCCTCTCAGCTCCTTCTGTCTCTCCTCCTCTCAGCTCCCTCTGCCTCTTCTCCTCTCAGCTCCCTCTGTCTCTCCTCCTCTCAGCTCCTTCTGCCTCTCCTCTTCTTAGCTCCCTGTCTCTCCTCCTCTCACCTCCTTCTGTCTCTCCTCCTCTCAGCTCCCTCTGCCTCTCCTCCTCTCAGCTCCCTCTGCCTCTCCTCCTCTCAGCTCCCTCTGCTTCTCCTCCTCTCAGCTCCCTCTGTCTCCTCTCCTCCTCTCAGCTCCCTCTGCCTCTCCTCCTCTCAGCTCCTTCTGTCTCTCCTCCTCTCAGCTCCTTCTGTCTCTCCTCCTCTCAGCTCCCTCTGCCTCTCCTCCTCTCAGCTCCCTCTGTCTCTCCTCCTCTCAGCTCCTTCTGCCTCTCCTCTTCTTAGCTCCCTGTCTCTCCTCCTCTCACCTCCTTCTGTCTCTCCTCCTCTCAGCTCCCTCTGCCTCTCCTTCTCTCAGCTCCCTCTGCCTCTCCTCCTCTCAGCTCCCTCTGTCTCCTCTCCTCCTCTCAGCTCCCTCTGCCTCTCCTCCTCTCAGCTCCCTCTGCCTCTCCTCCTCTCAGCTCCCTCTGTCTCCTCTCCTCCTCTCAGCTCCCTCTGTCTCCTCTCCTCCTCTCAGCTCCCTCTGCCTCTCCTCCTCTCAGCTCCCTCTGCCTCTCCTCCTCTCAGCTCCCTCTGTCTCCTCTCCTCCTCTCAGCTCCCTCTGCCTCTCCTCCTCTCAGCTCCCTCTGTCTCCTCTCCTCCTCTCAGCTCCCTCTGCCTCTCCTCCTCTCAGCTCCCTCTGCCTCTCCTCCTCTCAGCTCCCTCTGCCTCTCCTCCTCTCAGCTCCCTCTGTCTCTCCTCCTCTCAGCTCCCTCTGCCTCTCCTCCTCTCAGCTCCCTCTGTCTCCTCTCCTCCTCTCAGCTCCCTCTGCCTCTCCTCCTCTCAGCTCCCTCTGCCTCTCCTCCTCTCAGCTCCCTCTGTCTCTTCTCCTCCTCTCAGCTCCCTCTGCCTCTCCTCCTCTCAGCTCCCTCTGTCTCCTCTCCTCCTCTCAGCTCCCTCTGCCTCTCCTCCTCTCAGCTCCCTCTGTCTCCTCTCCTCCTCTCAGCTCCCTCTGCCTCTCCTCCTCTCAGCTCCCTCTGCCTCTCCTCCTCTCAGCTCCTTCTGTCTCTCCTCCTCTCAGCTCCTTCTGTCTCTCCTCCTCTCAGCTCCCTCTGCCTCTCCTCCTCTCAGCTCCCTCTGTCTCCTCTCCTCCTCTCAGCTCCCTCTGCCTCTCCTCCTCTCAGCTCCCTCTGCCTCTCCTCCTCTCAGCTCCCTCTGTCTCCTCTCCTCCTCTCAGCTCCCTCTGTCTCCTCTCCTCCTCTCAGCTCCCTCTGCCTCTCCTCCTCTCAGCTCCCTCTGCCTCTCCTCCTCTCAGCTCCCTCTGTCTCCTCTCCTCCTCTCAGCTCCCTCTGCCTCTCCTCCTCTCAGCTCCCTCTGTCTCCTCTCCTCCTCTCAGCTCCCTCTGCCTCTCCTCCTCTCAGCTCCCTCTGCCTCTCCTCCTCTCAGCTCCCTCTGCCTCTCCTCCTCTCAGCTCCCTCTGCCTCTCCTCCTCTCAGCTCCCTCTGTCTCTCCTCCTCTCAGCTCCCTCTGCCTCTCCTCCTCTCAGCTCCCTCTGTCTCCTCTCCTCCTCTCAGCTCCCTCTGCCTCTCCTCCTCTCAGCTCCCTCTGCCTCTCCTCCTCTCAGCTCCCTCTGTCTCTTCTCCTCCTCTCAGCTCCCTCTGCCTCTCCTCCTCTCAGCTCCCTCTGTCTCCTCTCCTCCTCTCAGCTCCCTCTGCCTCTCCTCCTCTCAGCTCCCTCTGCCTCTCCTCCTCTCAGCTCCTTCTGTCTCTCCTCCTCTCAGCTCCTTCTGTCTCTCCTCCTCTCAGCTCCCTCTGCCTCTCCTCCTCTCAGCTCCCTCTGTCTCTCCTCCTCTCAGCTCCTTCTGCCTCTCCTCTTCTTAGCTCCCTGTCTCTCCTCCTCTCACCTCCTTCTGTCTCTCCTCCTCTCAGCTCCCTCTGCCTCTCCTCCTCTCAGCTCCCTCTGCCTCTCCTCCTCTCAGCTCCCTCTGCCTCTCCTCCTCTCAGCTCCCTCTGCCTCTCCTCCTCTCAGCTCCCTCTCCCTCTCCTCCTCTCAGCTCCCTCTGTCTCCTCTCCTCCTCTCAGCTCCCTCTGTCTCCTCTCCTCCTCTCAGCTCCCTCTGCCTCTCCTCCTCTCAGCTCCCTCTGCCTCTCCTCCTCTCAGCTCCCTCTGTCTCCTCTCCTCCTCTCAGCTCCCTCTGCCTCTCCTCCTCTCAGCTCCCTCTGTCTCGTCTCCTCCTCTCAGCTCCCTCTGCCTCTCCTCCTCTCAGCTCCCTCTGCCTCTCCTCCTCTCAGCTCCCTCTGCCTCTCCTCCTCTCAGCTCCCTCTGTCTCCTCTCCTCCTCTCAGCTCCCTCTGCCTCTCCTCCTCTCAGCTCCCTCTGCCTCTCCTCCTCTCAGCTCCCTCTGTCTCCTCTCCTCCTCTCAGCTCCCTCTGTCTCCTCTCCTCCTCTCAGCTCCCTCTGTCTCCTCTCCTCCTCTCAGCTCCCTCTGCCTCTCCTCCTCTCAGCTCCCTCTGTCTCCTCTCCTCCTCTCAGCTCCCTCTGCCTCTCCTCCTCTCAGCTCCCTCTGTCTCCTCTCCTCCTCTCAGCTCCCTCTGCCTCTCCTCCTCTCAGCTCCCTCTGCCTCTCGTCTCCTCCTCTCAGCTCCCTCTGCCTCTCCTCCTCTCAGCTCCCTCTGCCTCTCCTCCTCTCAGCTCCCTCTGCCTCTCCTCCTCTCAGCTCCCTCTGCCTCTCCTCATCTCAGCTCCCTCTGCCTCTCCTCCTCTCAGCACCCTCTGTCTCCTCTCCTCCTCTCAGCTCCCTCTGCCTCTCCTCATCTCAGCTCCCTCTGCCTCTCCTCCTCTCAGCTCCCTTTGCCTCTCCTCCTCTCAGCTCCCTCTGCCTCTCCTCCTCTCAGCTCCCTCTGTCTCCTCTCCTCCTCTCAGCTCCCTCTGCCTCTCCTCCTCTCAGCTCCCTCTGTCTCCTCTCCTCCTCTCACCTCCTTCTGTCTCTCCTCCTCTCAGCTCCCTCTGCCTCTCCTCCTCTCAGCTCCCTCTGCCTCTCCTCCTCTCAGCTCCCTCTGCCTCTCCTCCTCTCAGCTCCCTCTGTCTCCTCTCCTCCTCTCAGCTCCCTCTGCCTCTCCTCCTCTCAGCTCCCTCTGCCTCTCCTCCTCTCAGCTCCCTCTGCCTCTCCTCCTCTCAGCTCCCTCTGCCTCTCCTCCTCTCAGCTCCCTCTGTCTCCTCTCCTCCTCTCAGCTCCCTTTGTCTCCTCTCCTCCTCTCAGCTCCCTCTGCCTCTCCTCCTCTCAGCTCCCTCTGTCTCCTCTCCTCCTCTCAGCTCCCTCTGCCTCTCCTCCTCTCAGCTCCGTCTGTCTCCTCTCCTCCTCTCAGCTCCCTCTGTCTCCTCTCCTCCTCTCAGCTCCCTCTGTCTCCTCTCCTCCTCTCAGCTCCCTCTGTCTCCTCTCCTCCTCTCAGCTCCCTCTGCCTCTCCTCCTCTCAGCTCCCTCTGCCTCTCCTCCTCTCAGCTCCCTCTGCCTCTCCTCCTCTCAGCTCCCTCTGCCTCTCCTCCTCTCAGCTCCCTCTGTCTCCTCTCCTCCTCTCAGCTCCCTCTGTCTCCTCTCCTCCTCTCAGCTCCCTCTGCCTCTCCTCCTCTCAGCTCCCTCTGCCTCTCCTCCTCTCAGCTCCCTCTGTCTCCTCTCCTCCTCTCAGCTCCCTCTGCCTCTCCTCCTCTCAGCTCCCTCTGTCTCGTCTCCTCCTCTCAGCTCCCTCTGCCTCTCCTCCTCTCAGCTCCCTCTGCCTCTCCTGCTCTCAGCTCCCTCTGCCTCTCCTCCTCTCAGCTCCCTCTGTCTCCTCTCCTCCTCTCAGCTCCCTCTGCCTCTCCTCCTCTCAGCTCCCTCTGCCTCTCCTCCTCTCAGCTCCCTCTGTCTCCTCTCCTCCTCTCAGCTCCCTCTGTCTCCTCTCCTCCTCTCAGCTCCCTCTGTCTCCTCTCCTCCTCTCAGCTCCCTCTGCCTCTCCTCCTCTCAGCTCCCTCTGTCTCCTCTCCTCCTCTCAGCTCCCTCTGCCTCTCCTCCTCTCAGCTCCCTCTGTCTCCTCTCCTCCTCTCAGCTCCCTCTGCCTCTCCTCCTCTCAGCTCCCTCTGCCTCTCGTCTCCTCCTCTCAGCTCCCTCTGCCTCTCCTCCTCTCAGCTCCCTCTGCCTCTCCTCCTCTCAGCTCCCTCTGCCTCTCCTCCTCTCAGCTCCCTCTGTCTCCTCTCCTCCTCTCAGCTCCCTCTGCCTCTCCTCCTCTCAGCTCCCTCTGTCTCCTCTCCTCCTCTCAGCTCCCTCTGTCTCCTCTCCTCCTCTCAGCTCCCTCTGTCTCCTCTCCTCCTCTCAGCTCCCTCTGTCTCCTCTCCTCCTCTCAGCTCCCTCTGCCTCTCCTCTTCTCAGCTCCCTCTGCCTCTCCTCCTCTCAGCTCCCTCTGCCTCTCGTCTCCTCCTCTCAGCTCCCTCTGCCTCTCCTCCTCTCAGCTCCCTCTGCCTCTCCTCCTCTCAGCTCCCTCTGTCTCCTCTCCTCCTCTCAGCTCCCTCTGCCTCTCCTCCTCTCAGCTCCCTCTGCCTCTCCTCCTCTCAGCTCCTTCTGTCTCTCCTCCTCTCAGCTCCTTCTGTCTCTCCTCCTCTCAGCTCCCTCTGCCTCTCCTCCTCTCAGCTCCCTCTGTCTCTCCTCCTCTAAGCTCCTTCTGCCTCTCCTCTTCTTAGCTCCCTGTCTCTCCTCCTCTCACCTCCTTCTGTCTCTCCTCCTCTCAGCTCCCTCTGCCTCTCCTCCTCTCAGCTCCCTCTGCCTCTCCTCCTCTCAGCTCCCTCTGCCTCTCCTCCTCTCAGCTCCCTCTGCCTCTCCTCCTCTCAGCTCCCTCTGTCTCCTCTCCTCCTCTCAGCTCCCTCTGTCTCCTCTCCTCCTCTCAGCTCCCTCTGCCTCTCCTCCTCTCAGCTCCCTCTGCCTCTCCTCCTCTCAGCTCCCTCTGTCTCCTCTCCTCATCTCAGCTCCCTCTGCCTCTCCTCCTCTCAGCTCCCTCTGTCTCCTCTCCTCCTCTCAGCTCCCTCTGCCTCTCCTCCTCTCAGCTCCCTCTGCCTCTCCTCCTCTCAGCTCCCTCTGTCTCCTCTCCTCCTCTCAGCTCCCTCTGTCTCCTCTCCTCCTCTCAGCTCCCTCTGTCTCCTCTCCTCCTCTCAGCTCCCTCTGCCTCTCCTCCTCTCAGCTCCCTCTGTCTCCTCTCCTCCTCTCAGCTCCCTCTGCCTCTCCTCCTCTCAGCTCCCTCTGTCTCCTCTCCTCCTCTCAGCTCCCTCTGCCTCTCCTCCTCTCAGCTCCCTCTGCCTCTCGTCTCCTCCTCTCAGCTCCCTCTGCCTCTCCTCCTCTCAGCTCCCTCTGCCTCTCCTCCTCTCAGCTCCCTCTGCCTCTCCTCCTCTCAGCTCCCTCTGCCTCTCCTCATCTCAGCTCCCTCTGCCTCTCCTCCTCTCAGCACCCTCTGTCTCCTCTCCTCCTCTCAGCTCCCTCTGCCTCTCCTCATCTCAGCTCCCTCTGCCTCTCCTCCTCTCAGCTCCCTTTGCCTCTCCTCCTCTCAGCTCCCTCTGCCTCTCCTCCTCTCAGCTCCCTCTGTCTCCTCTCCTCCTCTCAGCTCCCTCTGCCTCTCCTCCTCTCAGCTCCCTCTGTCTCCTCTCCTCCTCTCACCTCCTTCTGTCTCTCCTCCTCTCAGCTCCCTCTGCCTCTCCTCCTCTCAGCTCCCTCTGCCTCTCCTCCTCTCAGCTCCCTCTGCCTCTCCTCCTCTCAGCTCCCTCTGTCTCCTCTCCTCCTCTCAGCTCCCTCTGCCTCTCCTCCTCTCAGCTCCCTCTGCCTCTCCTCCTCTCAGCTCCCTCTGCCTCTCCTCCTCTCAGCTCCCTCTGCCTCTCCTCCTCTCAGCTCCCTCTGTCTCCTCTCCTCCTCTCAGCTCCCTTTGTCTCCTCTCCTCCTCTCAGCTCCCTCTGCCTCTCCTCCTCTCAGCTCCCTCTGTCTCCTCTCCTCCTCTCAGCTCCCTCTGCCTCTCCTCCTCTCAGCTCCGTCTGTCTCCTCTCCTCCTCTCAGCTCCCTCTGTCTCCTCTCCTCCTCTCAGCTCCCTCTGTCTCCTCTCCTCCTCTCAGCTCCCTCTGTCTCCTCTCCTCCTCTCAGCTCCCTCTGCCTCTCCTCCTCTCAGCTCCCTCTGCCTCTCCTCCTCTCAGCTCCCTCTGCCTCTCCTCCTCTCAGCTCCCTCTGCCTCTCCTCCTCTCAGCTCCCTCTGTCTCCTCTCCTCCTCTCAGCTCCCTCTGTCTCCTCTCCTCCTCTCAGCTCCCTCTGCCTCTCCTCCTCTCAGCTCCCTCTGCCTCTCCTCCTCTCAGCTCCCTCTGTCTCCTCTCCTCCTCTCAGCTCCCTCTGCCTCTCCTCCTCTCAGCTCCCTCTGTCTCGTCTCCTCCTCTCAGCTCCCTCTGCCTCTCCTCCTCTCAGCTCCCTCTGCCTCTCCTGCTCTCAGCTCCCTCTGCCTCTCCTCCTCTCAGCTCCCTCTGTCTCCTCTCCTCCTCTCAGCTCCCTCTGCCTCTCCTCCTCTCAGCTCCCTCTGCCTCTCCTCCTCTCAGCTCCCTCTGTCTCCTCTCCTCCTCTCAGCTCCCTCTGTCTCCTCTCCTCCTCTCAGCTCCCTCTGTCTCCTCTCCTCCTCTCAGCTCCCTCTGCCTCTCCTCCTCTCAGCTCCCTCTGTCTCCTCTCCTCCTCTCAGCTCCCTCTGCCTCTCCTCCTCTCAGCTCCCTCTGTCTCCTCTCCTCCTCTCAGCTCCCTCTGCCTCTCCTCCTCTCAGCTCCCTCTGCCTCTCGTCTCCTCCTCTCAGCTCCCTCTGCCTCTCCTCCTCTCAGCTCCCTCTGCCTCTCCTCCTCTCAGCTCCCTCTGCCTCTCCTCCTCTCAGCTCCCTCTGTCTCCTCTCCTCCTCTCAGCTCCCTCTGCCTCTCCTCCTCTCAGCTCCCTCTGTCTCCTCTCCTCCTCTCAGCTCCCTCTGTCTCCTCTCCTCCTCTCAGCTCCCTCTGTCTCCTCTCCTCCTCTCAGCTCCCTCTGTCTCCTCTCCTCCTCTCAGCTCCCTCTGCCTCTCCTCTTCTCAGCTCCCTCTGCCTCTCCTCCTCTCAGCTCCCTCTGCCTCTCGTCTCCTCCTCTCAGCTCCCTCTGCCTCTCCTCCTCTCAGCTCCCTCTGCCTCTCCTCCTCTCAGCTCCCTCTGTCTCCTCTCCTCCTCTCAGCTCCCTCTGCCTCTCCTCCTCTCAGCTCCCTCTGCCTCTCCTCCTCTCAGCTCCTTCTGTCTCTCCTCCTCTCAGCTCCTTCTGTCTCTCCTCCTCTCAGCTCCCTCTGCCTCTCCTCCTCTCAGCTCCCTCTGTCTCTCCTCCTCTAAGCTCCTTCTGCCTCTCCTCTTCTTAGCTCCCTGTCTCTCCTCCTCTCACCTCCTTCTGTCTCTCCTCCTCTCAGCTCCCTCTGCCTCTCCTCCTCTCAGCTCCCTCTGCCTCTCCTCCTCTCAGCTCCCTCTGCCTCTCCTCCTCTCAGCTCCCTCTGCCTCTCCTCCTCTCAGCTCCCTCTGTCTCCTCTCCTCCTCTCAGCTCCCTCTGTCTCCTCTCCTCCTCTCAGCTCCCTCTGCCTCTCCTCCTCTCAGCTCCCTCTGCCTCTCCTCCTCTCAGCTCCCTCTGTCTCCTCTCCTCATCTCAGCTCCCTCTGCCTCTCCTCCTCTCAGCTCCCTCTGTCTCCTCTCCTCCTCTCAGCTCCCTCTGCCTCTCCTCCTCTCAGCTCCCTCTGCCTCTCCTCCTCTCAGCTCCCTCTGCCTCTCCTCCTCTCAGCTCCCTCTGCCTCTCCTCCTCTCAGCTCCCTCTGTCTCTCCTCCTCTCAGCTCCCTCTGCCTCTCCTCCTCTCAGCTCCCTCTGTCTCCTCTCCTCCTCTCAGCTCCCTCTGCCTCTCCTCCTCTCAGCTCCCTCTGCCTCTCCTCCTCTCAGCTCCCTCTGTCTCTTCTCCTCCTCTCAGCTCCCTCTGCCTCTCCTCCTCTCAGCTCCCTCTGTCTCCTCTCCTCCTCTCAGCTCCCTCTGCCTCTCCTCCTCTCAGCTCCCTCTGTCTCCTCTCCTCCTCTCAGCTCCCTCTGCCTCTCCTCCTCTCAGCTCCCTCTGCCTCTCCTCCTCTCAGCTCCTTCTGTCTCTCCTCCTCTCAGCTCCTTCTGTCTCTCCTCCTCTCAGCTCCCTCTGCCTCTCCTCCTCTCAGCTCCCTCTGTCTCTCCTCCTCTCAGCTCCTTCTGCCTCTCCTCTTCTTAGCTCCCTGTCTCTCCTCCTCTCACCTCCTTCTGTCTCTCCTCCTCTCAGCTCCCTCTGCCTCTCCTCCTCTCAGCTCCCTCTGCCTCTCCTCCTCTCAGCTCCCTCTGCCTCTCCTCCTCTCAGCTCCCTCTGCCTCTCCTCCTCTCAGCTCCCTCCGTCTCCTCTCCTCCTCTCAGCTCCCTCTGCCTCTCCTCCTCTCAGCTCCCTCTGCCTCTCCTCCTCTCAGCTCCCTCTGTCTCCTCTCCTCCTCTCAGCTCCCTCTGTCTCCTCTCCTCCTCTCAGCTCCCTCTGTCTCCTCTCCTCCTCTCAGCTCCCTCTGCCTCTCCTCCTCTCAGCTCCCTCTGTCTCCTCTCCTCCTCTCAGCTCCCTCTGCCTCTCCTCCTCTCAGCTCCCTCTGTCTCCTCTCCTCCTCTCAGCTCCCTCTGCCTCTCCTCCTCTCAGCTCCCTCTTCCTCTCGTCTCCTCCTCTCAGCTCCCTCTGCCTCTCCTCCTCTCAGCTCCCTCTGCCTCTCCTCCTCTCAGCTCCCTCTGCCTCTCCTCCTCTCAGCTCCCTCTGTCTCCTCTCCTCCTCTCAGCTCCCTCTGCCTCTCCTCCTCTCAGCTCCCTCTGTCTCCTCTCCTCCTCTCAGCTCCCTCTGTCTCCTCTCCTCCTCTCAGCTCCCTCTGTCTCCTCTCCTCCTCTCAGCTCCCTCTGTCTCCTCTCCTCCTCTCAGCTCCCTCTGCCTCTCCTCCTCTCAGCTCCCTCTGCCTCTCCTCCTCTCAGCTCCCTCTGTCTCCTCTCCTCCTCTCAGCTCCCTCTGTCTCCTCTCCTCCTCTCAGCTCCCTCTGCCTCTCCTCCTCTCAGCTCCCTCTGCCTCTCCTCCTCTCAGCTCCCTCTGTCTCCTCTCCTCCTCTCAGCTCCCTCTGCCTCTCCTCCTCTCAGCTCCCTCTGTCTCGTCTCCTCCTCTCAGCTCCCTCTGCCTCTCCTCCTCTCAGCTCCCTCTGCCTCTCCTCCTCTCAGCTCCCTCTGCCTCTCCTCCTCTCAGCTCCCTCTGTCTCCTCTCCTCCTCTCAGCTCCCTCTGCCTCTCCTCCTCTCAGCTCCCTCTGCCTCTCCTCCTCTCAGCTCCCTCTGTCTCCTCTCCTCCTCTCAGCTCCCTCTGTCTCCTCTCCTCCTCTCAGCTCCCTCTGTCTCCTCTCCTCCTCTCAGCTCCCTCTGCCTCTCCTCCTCTCAGCTCCCTCTGTCTCCTCTCCTCCTCTCAGCTCCCTCTGCCTCTCCTCCTCTCAGCTCCCTCTGTCTCCTCTCCTCCTCTCAGCTCCCTCTGCCTCTCCTCCTCTCAGCTCCCTCTGCCTCTCGT
The DNA here is from genome assembly GCF_026437365.1 of Eucyclogobius newberryi. Taxonomy (NCBI): domain Eukaryota; kingdom Metazoa; phylum Chordata; class Actinopteri; order Gobiiformes; family Gobiidae; genus Eucyclogobius; species Eucyclogobius newberryi. The sequence continues at coordinate 38,568,636 of NW_027316389.1, read as the reverse complement.
CTCCTCCTCTCAGCTCCCTCTGCCTCTCCTCCTCTCAGCTCCCTCTGCCTCTCCTCCTCTCAGCTCCCTCTGCCTCTCCTCCTCTCAGCTCCCTCTGTCTCCTCTCCTCCTCTCAGCTCCCTCTGCCTCTCCTCCTCTCAGCTCCCTCTGTCTCCTCTCCTCCTCTCAGCTCCCTCTGTCTCCTCTCCTCCTCTCAGCTCCCTCTGTCTCCTCTCCTCCTCTCAGCTCCCTCTGTCTCCTCTCCTCCTCTCAGCTCCCTCTGCCTCTCCTCTTCTCAGCTCCCTCTGCCTCTCCTCCTCTCAGCTCCCTCTGCCTCTCGTCTCCTCCTCTCAGCTCCCTCTGCCTCTCCTCCTCTCAGCTCCCTCTGCCTCTCCTCCTCTCAGCTCCTTCTGTCTCTCCTCCTCTCAGCTCCTTCTGTCTCTCCTCCTCTCAGCTCCCTCTGCCTCTCCTCCTCTCAGCTCCTTCTGTCTCTCCTCCTCTCAGCTCCTTCTGCCTCTCCTCTTCTTAGCTCCCTGTCTCTCCTCCTCTCACCTCCTTCTGTCTCTCCTCCTTTCAGCTCCCTCTGTCTCCTCTCCTCCTCTCAGCTCCCTCTGCCTCTCCTTCACTCAGCTCCCTCTGCCTCTCCTCCTCTCAGCTCCCTCTGTCTCCTCTCCTCCTCTCAGCTCCCTCTGCCTCTCCTCCTCTCAGCTCCCTCTGCCTCTCCTCCTCTCAGCTCCCTCTGTCTCCTCTCCCCTCCTCTCAGCTCCCTCTGTCTCCTCTCCTCCTCTCAGCTCCCTCTGCTCCTCTCCTCCTCTCAGCTCCCTCTGTCTCCTCTCCTCCTCTCAGCTCCCTCTGCCTCTCCTCCTCTCAGCTCCCTCTGTCTCCTCTCCTCCTCTCAGCTCCCTCTGTCTCCTCTCCTCCTCTCATCTCCCTCTGTCTCCTCTCCTCCTCTCAGCTCCCTCTGTCTCCTCTCCTCCTCTCAGCTCCCTCTGTCTCCTCTCCTCCTCTCAGCTCCCTCTGCCTCTCCTCCTCTCAGCTCCCTCTGTCTCCTCTCCTCCTCTCAGCTTCCTCTGTCTCCTCTCCTCCTCTCAGCTCCCTCTGCCTCTCCTCCTCTCAGCTCCCTCTGCCTCTCCTCCTCTCAGCTCCCTCTGCCTCTCCTCCTCTCAGCTCCCTCTGTCTCCTCTCCTCCTCTCAGCTCCCTCTGCCTCTCCTCCTCTCAGCTCCCTCTGCCTCTCCTCCTCTCAGCTCCCTCTGCCTCTTCTCCTCTCAGCTCCCTCTGTCTCCTCTCCTCCTCTCAGCTCCCTTTGCCTCTCCTCCTCTCAGCTCCCTCTGTCTCCTCTCCTCCTCTCAGCTTCCTCTGTCTCCTCTCCTCCTCTCAGCTCCCTCTGCCTCTCCTCCTCTCAGCTCCCTCTGCCTCTCCTCCTCTCAGCTCCCTCTGCCTCTCCTCCTCTCAGCTCCCTCTGCCTCTCCTCCTCTCAGCTCCCTCTGCCTCTCCTCCTCTCAGCTCCCTCTGTCTCCTCTCCTCCTCTCAGCTCCCTCTGTCTCCTCTCCTCCTCTCAGCTCCCTCTGCCTCTCCTCCTCTCAGCTCCCTCTGCCTCTCCTCCTCTCAGCTCCCTCTGTCTCCTCTCCTCCTCTCAGCTCCCTCTGTCTCCTCTCCTCCTCCCAGCTCCCTCTGTCTCCTCTCCTCCTCTCAGCTCCCTCTGTCTCCTCTCCTCCTCCCAGCTCCCTCTGTCTCCTCTCCTCCTCTCAGCTCCCTCTGCCTCTCCTCCTCTCAGCTCCCTCTGTCTCCTCTCCTCCTCTCAGCTCCCTCTGTCTCCTCTCCTCCTCTCAGCTCCCTCTGCCTCTCCTCCTCTCAGCTCCCTCTGTCTCCTCTCCTCCTCTCAGCTCCCTCTGTCTCCTCTCCTCCTCTCAGCTCCCTCTGTCTCCTCTCCTCCTCTCAGCTCCCTCTGTCTCCTCTCCTCCTCTCAGCTCCCTCTGTCTCCTCTCCTCCTCTCAGCTCCCTCTGTCTCCTCTCCTCCTCTCAGCTCCCGTCACTCATCTGTACTGTCCCAAATACGCTGATCTGCCTCAACAACACGCCTGCTGCCTCCTGCCGCCTCCTTCTGCCGCGTCCTCCCTCCTGCCTCCTCCTCCTTCCTCCTCCTACTGCCTCTTCCCTCCTGCTTCCTCCTGCCACCTCCTCCCTCCTCCTCTCACCACCTCCCACCTCCTCCTCCCGCCTCCCTCCTCTTCTCGCCTCCTCCTGCTGCCTCCTCCTGCCTCCTCCTGCCGCCTCCTGCCACCTCCTCCTGCCTTTTGTCAAAGCAGATACTGCTCTCTGCTCTTATCTCTCAGTGACGTCATGTCATGCAGCATTTCACGTAAGATGAGGGCCAGCAGCTGTAGATTTATGTCCTTTCTTCCATCTGCCATCACAAGGACCTGGCAATTCCACATGAGGGGCGGGGCTTGTCTATGGGGCGTCTCCTCAGGAGCCGCGTTAGCCACATTAACTTCATTAGCTTGTGAGAGATTCTGCTTTCCGCCGAGGTTACAGTCCATCAGCTTTGATTTATTCAAACAAATCCATAAAAACCCATCTCTATCTCTATATAAATGTTTTTTATTTAATTCAGATAAAAAAATTAAAAAAAAATTAGTATGGCTCCAAAAGTATTATTATTATTCTTACTAAATATAAAAAGAATAATATGTTTCATTTAAAACATGGCCAGAAGCTTATATTGCAGTATCATTAACCTACTGGCTTTGATTTTTTTCACTTGGAGCCACATTAGCGGGCCTTCTGGATGTGCTGACCCCGGGGCCAGACAGAGAGGCTCTGCAACTGGCAACTGCCTCCTCCCGCCATTAATCAAGCCCACAACGGAGTGTCTTCAGCCCAGATGGGAAACCTCCGCACCAGCGCTGCAAAATAAGCTGGCTAATTTATGTCTATTGTTACGAAGGAGATTAGATGTGGAGAAATGAAGAGGGGCAGGAGGCAGGAGTGTGACGTGAGTCACCTTAAAAGGACAGATCCTACCAAGGCTGATTCCAAAGGGAGCAGCAGAGGTGGAGGGACTTGAGGGCAGAGCGCAGTGGGGCTGAGGTTAATGAATGATAAGGAGCCCGGAGCATGGAGAGGGACAGTGGCATGATTAGGACGCAGTGTTTTACAAGGAGGAGCCCGATGGCACTTTGAGTCTCAGAGAGCAGAGATAAGCACTGAAGTAAAAGTGACAGAGAAGTTCTGAAGAGCTGTAATGCTTTAGATAAAAGCAGGAAAACAAAAATGACACATTGATTTTAAAAAGTATAATGTTTTATCACTCTCCACCACCAATCACAGACTCTTGTGTCTTGCCCAAGGTCACAATAACAGTATTTTGTGCCTGTAACACTTCCTTCTCTCCTCTGGGAGGTATTACAGGGAGGTGGTTCTGTCTGTGGAAGGAGGATCTCTCCCTCTTTGTGGTTCTCCTCCAGGTTTGTACTTTCTCCCAAAGGGTTTGGTATTTTTTGTGCAGAAAGAGGGTCTAAGGACAGAAGGTCTAAGGACAGAAGGAGGGTCTAAGGACAGAAGGAGGGTCGAAGGACAGAAAGAGGGTCTAAGGACAGAAGGAGGGTCTAAGGACAGAAGGTCTAAGGACAGAAGGAGGGTCTAAGGACAGAAGGAGGGTCTAAGGACAGAAAGAGGGTCTAAGGACAGAAGGAGGGTCTAAGGACAGAAGGTCTAAGGACGGAAGGAGGGTCTAAGGACAGAAGGAGGGTCTAAGGACAGAAGGAGGGTCTAAGGACAGAAAGAGGGTCTAAGGACAGAAGGTCTAAGGACAGAAGGAGGGTCTAAGGACAGAAGGAGGGTCTAAGGACAGAATGAGGGTCTAAGGACAGAATGAGGGTCTAAGGACAGAAGGAGGGTCTAAGGACAGAATGAGGGTCTAAGGACAGAAGGAGGGTCTAAGGACAGAAGGAGGGTCTAAGGACAGAATGAGGGTCTAAGGACAGAAGGAGGGTCTAAGGACAGAATGGGGGTCTAAGGACAGAAGGAGGGTCTAAGGACAGAATGAGGGTCTAAGGACAGAAGGAGGGTCTAAGGACAGAATGGGGGTCTAAGGACAGAAGGAGGGTCTAAGGACAGAAAGAGGGTCTAAGGACAGAAGGAGGGTCTAAGGACAGAAAGAGGGTCTAAGGACAGAAGGAGGGTCTAAGGACAGAAAGAGGGTCTAAGGACAGAAGGAGGGTCTAAGGACAGAAGGAGGGTCTAAGGACAGAATGGGGGTCTAAGGACAGAAGGAGGGTCTAAGGACAGAAAGAGGGTCTAAGGACAGAAGGAGGGTCTAAGGACAGAAAGAGGGTCTAAGGACAGAAGGAGGGTCTAAGGACAGAAGGAGGGTCTAAGGACAGAAAGAGGGTCTAAGGACAGAAGGAGGGTCTAAGGACAGAAGGAGGGTCTAAGGACAGAATGAGGGTCTAAGGACAGAATGGGGGTCTAAGGACAGAAGGAGGGTCTAAGGACAGAATGAGGGTCTAAGGACAGAAGGAGGGTCTAAGGACAGAAAGAGGGTCTAAGGACAGAAGGAGGGTCTAAGGACAGAAAGAGGGTCTAAGGACAGAAGGAGGGTCTAAGGACAGAAGGAGGGTCTAAGGACAGAAAGAGGGTCTAAGGACAGAAGGAGGGTCTAAGGACAGAAGGAGGGTCTAAGGACAGAATGAGGGTCTAAGGACAGAATGGGGGTCTAAGGACAGAAGGAGGGTCTAAGGACAGAATGAGGGTCTAAGGACAGAAGGAGGGTCTAAGGACAGAAAGAGGGTCTAAGGACAGAAGGAGGGTCTAAGGACAGAAGGAGGGTCTAAGGACAGAATGAGGGTCTAAGGACAGAAGGAGGGTCTAAGGACAGAAGGTGGGTCTAAGGACAGAAGGAGGGTCTAAGGACAGAAGGAGGGTCTATGGACAGAAAGAGGGTCTAAGGACAGAAGGAGGGTCTAAGGACAGAAGGAGGGTCTAAGGACAGAAGGAGGGTCTAAGGACAGAATGAGGGTCTAAGGACCGAAGGAGGGTCTAAGGACAGAATGAGGGTCTAAGGACAGAAGGAGGGTCTAAGGACCGAAGGAGGGTCTAAGGACAGAATGAGGGTCTAAGGACAGAAGGAGGGTCTAAGGACAGAATGAGGGTCTAAGGACAGAAGGAGGGTCTAAGGACAGAAGGAGGGTCTAAGGACAGGGGGCTCTCTGGGACATTTGCTCAGTTCCTATGAACAATGTTTAATCGCCCTTCAAGGAAACTGTTGTTCTGATTTTGGACGAGCTTTTCAGGATTTCAATGTTCAGGTTCAGGTGTTGGGCCACACACATTGTTCAGGTTGTGGGTACAACATCATTGATGCCAGTTTGACCTGATTCTGCTTTTTTTTTTTTTAGAGGTCAACTCGGTGAGATTTCTCATTTGTCTCACAAAACATGTATCTTTATCTACCACTTAACTAGTTTTATAGGATGGGCCGAACAAGTTTAGGCAAAATACAATTTGCACATACAAGTCATTTTTACAGTTACTACTTTAGTACTTTAACATGGGGGCCGTCCTGCAGTGAAGCAGGAGTTGTAGCCCCTTAGCCCCTTGGCCCCTTAGCGTGTCCATCAATGCACTTCTTTGTTTTTAAGACCTATACTGGGAGGAAGACCCGATCTACTTAACCCACCACTTTACTAAGACAAATAAACAAATGTTTTCCTCATAAACACATTGGCTAATTATTCAATGTTTACTTTGATTTTATTGCATTATTTAGCATGAATAACCTCATTAAAGGGATTAATGAATGCGCGTTGCATGATTATTTAATATATTTGATTAATCAATATGCATGATAATGCTCTTTTTGAAACAACTAATCATATAACACTAAATCAAGAGGCCTTACATGATAAAAATATACAAAAAAAACATAAACTCCTGTCACCAAACAAATAATCAGCGTGTGATTCTACCGCTGTGCCCTGTGACCTCTGAACTTTGACCCATTTGCTTTTCATTAGCTTTTGCTAAAGATATTAACAAGGCCATAATTAATGCAACAAGTCAATGCATGAATCATAAAATACACACAGTGACTGGATTCAACAGGATTCAATCAAAAACATTGTGAGTGAAATCAGTGAAATGTTGGGCCCTGATATTTACTCAAATGTTCATGGTTTTCTGCTGTTGTTTCAGAACATTATTCTTTGTCTTAAAACTCCACACTCAGTCCTATCCTACCGCTCGCTCCTGCTCTAACCCACTTAATTCTGCGTGTTATTCATGCGTCCAGCGCTCGGGGCCACAGGCACTTGCTCCTAAACTTGTGCCGACACGGGCTCCTATGAACCCGGCTTGGCCCTCCTCCGCCTCACCCGCCCCCGACATTCCCTCACACCGTAACTGACTGTACAGCACGCTCTCATTTGCTTCCCGTAATTATGGGTCATGCTCTGCTTTTGTCATTTATAAAACCTTTTGTTCATATCAATAATGAATGGGCGTTAGCAAATTGTAGCGGCTATAATATTTGGATAATATGAAAATGCTAATGCGCCGGGGACCTTGCAGCCTTATCATCCTGGCCTGACGCTCTATTAAACAGGCCGCTGGAAGAAGTTGGACGCAAATTGCTTATGTTAATGCCCCAGTTGTAGCCAGACAGCGCGAGGAGGCTGCAATTAATTTGGTCCAGGAGGTGGATGGACAGGCAAATTTATTTCTCGGCGCTGCACGCCTCTCGGCACCGGTCTGTGGGAGTTGGAGAGGCCACGGCGGGTTAGAGGAGCGGAGAAGAGCAGGGCGTAACCTAAACGAATGCCACAGGAGGACGTGAAGACTGGATGCCTTCTCTGACAACTGTTTTCACAACACAAAGCAGTGCTTTTAATTAGCTTTGACGTTTGCCTAATTGCTTTCATTTACATCACATCAGATGGAGGCAGGTCATTTAGACTGCAGAGCACAGCAGTGTAATGCTTAAATATAGAGGAGGAAGGAGCTGGATGTGAGGCAAAGTTTGTCATCCTGTAAATATCTGTACTTTTTCACATATGTTTTTGATCAAATCAAGATTAAATGTCCCTTTTCTGCTGCACCTTATCCAAATTCGCAGCAAATCAGTAACATTGTATATGTGCAACAGTGCAGCACACACGCAGGAATCGCTTTTAAAAGTGGCTTTTTATGATACTTATAACCCAGTTATAAGTGTTTCCTCATCATAAGTTTACTCACAGTTGTATTTAGATTGACTCATTGGACGCCCAAGTTGGACACCTGTACATTTGAAAGCAGACGCCCTGGACTCGCATCCAAAAAATAAGCTCACCAGCAGTAACGCATCTGAGGCGTCCAGCACATGTGCAGTGGACAGTGGAGGTGTTGTTGGGTTTCCGGTGTTGCTGTTCTCTTGGTCCAATGGCAGAGAGAGGGTTACAAACCCATCCACACAGGGCCATGGGCTCAGGGGCTTGTCAGAGTCCACCGGATACTTCAGAGGAGAATTTAGTGAACATCATCAATTGCTCCAAGAGCTGTATTATTTTTTATGTGTGCAGGGTTTGTTTTGAGCCTTCTTCCGGATAATGAAATGCGTAGGTACATCACTAGAGTGTAATCTTGGATTGCGCCGCGTTGGCCGCAACAATTTTCATTTTCGTTTCTGCGTTGAGCACTCCGCACGTCCAGAGCATCCGACACCTAAACGTGCCTGACGCTCAGAACGTGCAGCAAAAAAAGATTTAGCGCTGTGGTCTGAACGGCCAGTATTATTATTTTTTATTAAGACTCCAAGTGACATCATCAAAACATCAAAAGACGATATGGTCCTAATCAGAAAATGTTTTTTTGTCACTGTCAGTGAACAAAATTCACAATTTAGGAACATACATGTGGGAAAAGAGACATTTTTGGTTTATTAATATGGATACCCCCCACATGTTTTATTTTTCTAAGATATGATTAAAACTGTGTTGTATGGAAAATTGTACTTAAGGTACTTAAAATGTCTTAATTACTCATTCAGTTTAAATGCATGCGATGTTGTGGTGGTACCACCAGGAGGCGTTCGCCTGTTTTGAGTAAAGGAGTGCGCTCGTGAATAAGAGAGCGGACAGAGAGAGACACGGGAGAATGTAAAGATGTAACCATGGATGTAACACGTTGTTTTTGCCGTGACTTCTGTGAGGAATAAATGGAGAAGCACTGAACTCCGACAAAAGTTTCCTCCTCTTCTTCTATAAGTGCAACATACATCAACTAATAATATAATAAAAGCCTACAGGAGGGAGGTGGACCGGCTAGTGGAGATGTTTGTGGACTTCAGGAAAGTCAAGGGATCGCTGTAGCCATTCCTCCAGTTTGGGGGGCACTGCCCCGAGTGCTCCGATGACTTCGGGCACCACTTTCACCTTCACCTTCCACTCCTCCTCCAGCTCTTCTCTGAGCCCCTGGTATTTCTCAAGTTTCTCGTGTTCCTTTTTCCTGATGTTGTCATCACTTGATGTTGCCACATCAACCACCACAGCTTTCCTCTGACCCTTGACACCACCACTATGTCCAGTTGGTTCCATTACCATTCTGTCTGTCTGTATCTGGAAGTCCCAGAGGACTTTGGCTCGGTCGTTCTCCATCACCTTTGGAGGTGTTTCCACTTTGTCCTTGGGGTCTCCAGCTCGTGCTCTGCACAGATGTTTCTGGACACTATGTCAGCTCCTGGTGATGGAGCTCCATGTGTGCTGTCCCTGCAGCATCTGCACCTGCAGTTATGTGTGGGACTGTCTCAGGGCCCTTTGCACAGCTACACCTTGGGTCTTGTCTGGTGTGGTAGATCTGGGCCTCTGTTGATCTGGTGTTCAGGTCCTGCTCCTGTGCTCCATGATCAGGGCCTCTGTGCTTTCCTTCAGACCGGCCGGCTATACTACCTTGGGAAAAGAGCAGAGGAGAAAGTACACAGCCCTGTGGAGACCCTATGCTAATAGTCCGAGTCGCTAAGACATTCTTTCTCAGCCGCAAGCACTGTCTATGATACATTATATTTGATAAATGTGCATGTGTGGGGCTTTTGTGTGTATTTACCATGCATTTTTTAAATTTGAAAACCCACTCTTAATTCGCATTTTAAATTAATTTGCATTTTCCAGAGAGTGATAAGAACAAAAGAGCAGTTTAAAGAATATTAGTCAGATGGACTAATTTGTACTCAATTTAACTCTAGCTCTAACTCATTTTATAAGTAAACTGATTGTCAAAATACATACAAAAAGTGCAAGTATTGTCTATTGAAATGTGAGAATTTCCTACTCAACACGTTCTCCTCCTGTGACTTTGTTTTCATTGTATTCAGTCCTGTGTGAGTCCTGATTTAAAACCTGTTTAATCCTGCAAGACAAGAGTTAGACCTGGTTTAGTTCTGGGTTGGTCTTGGACTGACACTGGTTCTGTGTCGTTGACATGTCAGCATAATGCTCTAACATGCTACTCATGACACAAAGGTACTGCTTGTCTTTAAATTAAAGATTGATGTAGAGTTCTAAACACAAGCCTTTGTCACTGCTGCAGTTTTGGCTGTGGATCCAGTGCTACAGTCCTATTACTGGGTGTTTGTTGAAAATATATACATATATACATGGAGCTGGTCATCTCAGCTGGCCCCCGGGCTCCAGGTCGGACCCCTTGTTTCATCACATGCCTGCTGCTGGTCTGGGAGCACCAATCTTTCATGCATGAGTTGCATCTCCTCCTTTTTAAAACAACGGACATCTTTGTGAATTTCATACCTCCTTAAACTTCCCCAAGCTCTTGACCCTCACTAAATTTGTTTTCTTTTTACATAGCGACGCCTCCTAGGAATACAGCAGACAGCAAAGCACCGAATGGCCTTGTTAAAACAGTGACACTGGAGACATTGGCAGGCGTCTCTTCTGAACAACGCCTTTGAAAAAGAAGACATCTTTAGTAGCACCAACTGTTAACTGTCACCACAGCGATCCCAAGATGGCTGTCCACACGACAGGAAGCTCATTAGAAAGCGGTGTGAGTGTGAGTGTAAGCAAACATTTGGACAGCAACTAGACTCCCAGCCCCAAACATCAGCGGGGATATGGTCATAGTTATGAAGGCAAACCTGAGCAGCCAATGTGCTGTCCAAGTCCTAACACGAGCGCACACATGTACACACACACATATACACACAGACGCGCACACATGTACATACACACATGTACACACACACATATACACACAGACGCGCACACATGTACATACACACATGTACACACACACATATACACACAGACGCGCACACATGTACATACACACATGTACACACACACATATACACACAGACGCGCACACATGTACATACACACATGTACACACACACATATACACACAGACGCGCACACATGTACATACACACATGTACACACACACATATACACACAGACGCGCACACATGTACATACACACATGTACACACACACATATACACACAGACGCGCACACATGTACATACACACATGTACACACACACAGATACACACAGACGCGCACACATGTACATACACACATGTACACACACACATATACACACAGACGCGCACACATGTACATACACACATGTACACACACACATATACACACACACATATACACACACACGCGCACACATGTACACACACATGTACACACACACATATACACACACATATACACACACACACACATGTACACACACACATATACACACACATATACACACACGCGCACACATGTACATACACACATATACACACACACATATACACACACACACACATGTACACACACACATATACACACAGACGCGCACACATGTACATACACACATGTACACACACACATATACACACAGACGCGCACACATGTACATACACACATGTACACACACACATATACACACACATATACACACAGACGCGCACACATGTACATACACACATGTACACACACACATATACACACAGACGCGCACACATGTACATACACACATGTACACACACACATATACACACACACATATACACACACACGCGCACACATGTACACACACATGTACACACACACATATACACACACATATACACACACACACACATGTACACACACACATATACACACACATATACACACACGCGCACACATGTACATACACACATATACACACACACATATACACACACACACACATGTACACACACACATATACACACAGACGCGCACACATGTACATACACACATGTACACACACACATATACACACACACATATACACACACACGCGCACACATGTACACACACATGTACACACACACATATACACACACATATACACACACGCGCACACATGTACACACACACATGCACACACACACATGTACACACACATATACACACACGCGCACACATGTACATACACACATGTACACACACACACATATACACAAACACACGCGCACACATGTACACACACACATATACACACACACGCGCACACATGTACACACACACATATACACACACACATATACACACACACATATACACACACACGCGCACACATGTACACACACACATATACACACACACGCGCACACATGTACACACACACATATACACACACACATATACACACACACGCGCACACATGTACACACACACATATACACACACACGCGCACACATGTACATACACACATATACACACACACATATACATACACACATATGCACACACACGCGCACACATGTACATACACATATACACACACACACACACACACATATACACACACATACACACACACACATATACACACACACGCGCACACATATACACACACACGCGCACACATGTACATACACACATATACACACACACGCGCACACACATGTACATACACACACACACACACACGTGCACACATGTACATACACACACACACACACACACACACATATATACACACACACGCGCACACATGTACATACACACACACACATATACACACACACGCGCACACATGTACATACACACATATACGCACACACATATACACACACACATACACACACACGCGCACACATGTACATATACACATACACACATATACACACGCGCACAATTGTACTTACACGCACACATATACACGCGCGCACACATGTACATACACACACACATATACACGCGCGCACACATGTACATACACACACACATATACACACACACACACATGTACACAAGCACAAACATACACATGTACACACCCACGCACACGCACACACACACACACACATATATATGCACACACACATATATATGCACACACTCACACACATATACATATGCACACGCACACACACATTTACACACATATATGCACACACACACACTCACACACACATGCGCACGCACACACACACATGCACACGTGCACACACACGCATATATATATATATATTAACGGCTGGATAGCTAAACTAGTTTCCTTGTTGTAGTCTAGCTTCAGTCCAGCCATGTAACAAACTGCTAATTAGATGTAAACATATTGATTGCAAACACTATACTGTACATGCCTGTATTTAATAAATATCAGAGAGTAAAATACATATCTCTCTTGTGACTTCATATTATATAAAACTCTTGTAGCTGTTCAAATCAAATCAATTTATTTTTGTAAGGCCCAAAATCACAACAACAGTTGCCTCTGAGGGCCACAGGGAGAAATGAATCAACAATGTCTGTGGTGGCGAGGGACGATGTCCCAGGGTCCTCTGTCCTTAGACTCTCCTTCTCGGCCAGGAAAAACTACAAAAAAAAACCTCTTTGGGAAAAAAGCGTAGAAACCTGGAGGAGTTCCAGTGAAGGAGAGATCCGACTCTCACAGACGGACAGACGGACACGAGGAGACTGGAGCTGGACCCACTCTTCAGGCAGAAGAGGGACCGACTGAGGCGAACTGGACCCACTCTTCAGGCAGAAGAGGGACCGACTGAGGCGAACTGGACCCACTCTTCAGGCAGATGAGGGACCGACTGAGTCGAGCTGGACCCACTCTTCAGGCAGAAGAGGGACCGTCGGAGGCGAGCTGGACCCACTCTTCAGGCAGATGAGGGACCGACTGAGGCGAGCTGGACCCACTCTTCAGGCAGAAGAGGGACCGTCTGAGTCGAGCTGGACCCACTCTTCAGGCAGAAGAGGGACCGTCGGAGGCGAGCTGGACCCACTCTTCAGGCAGATGAGGGACCGACTGAGGCGAGCTGGACCCACTCTTCAGGCAGAAGAGGGACCGTCTGAGTCGAGCTGGACCCACTCTTCAGGCAGATGAGGGACCGACTGAGGCGAGCTGGACCCACTCTTCAGGCAGAAGAGGGACCGTCTGAGGCGAGCTGGACCCACTCTTCAGGCAGAAGAGGGACCGTCGGAGGCGAGCTGGACCCACTCTTCAGGCAGAAGAGGGACCGTCCACACAGGGCAGGGACCACTTCACAAGGTCCTCAGTGACATAATTTATATTACATATATTGTTTAAAATGTATGTTATTTAGTGTAGATATGTTCATTCTACAACAAAAATATTAGACTCAGTTAAGAGCTGCAGCTAAAACTGACATTTTACACATTTTTATGGTTTCAGATCCAGGTCAATGAATGAATGGTCAATATATGTGGTTTTGTTCTTTAATAAATATATAAATATAAAATGGATGAATGAAAATAGTGCGCGGCACATGAGGGAGGAGCCACACTACAGGAACAACTGTATCTGTGCGTCTCCAAGTGCCGTTTATTCTCATACTATCTAAAGTCTCGGACTGTTTTATCCTCTCCAAAACTGAAATAGCTCATAATGGGCTGGTGCTTGAATGCAGAGAATTCTCTCTGGAATAATTATCTGACGTTGAAACAGTGAAGCACTGATGCAACAGGGTCCTGACTCCTGGTGAAGCGTGTCGAGAGTCTGCTCTCTTTCCTGTGAGGAAAAGTAGCAGAGGTTCGTCAGCCGTGCTCGCTGCTTCCCCAGTCTCAATATTCGATTTGCACATGGACCTCCTCGGATTGACAAAAATGATAGATTTCAGGCTACAAATTAAAGGTTGAATGGACGATTTTTTTGGCCCAAATCTGAGTCTTATTTCCTCGTGGCGTGAACTGCCAATTAGTCCTGCCACGTATCAATCATAAAACACACCTATCGCTCACCTGCAGCCGCGTGAGGCTCGTCCCCACGTTTCCGCGTGTTTAAGCGCATTGATCTATCATAATATAGTTCCCTCAGTGTACGGGACAAAATGAAGACGGAGAAAAACAGCTCAGAAGAAGACGGAAATCTACGGGAGACGAGAGATGCAATGCGATCCGTCGTGCTAATAAACAAACGCACGTGTGTGTTGTATCAGTCCGCACGGGGGAGTGGCATGCGCACTTCCGCCTGCGTTCTCAAATCGCCGAAAAATCGTCCATTGCGCCTTTAAGGCAGCCTTTTGACCGCGTGCTTTGGGTACGATCATGTCCAAGCACCAATGGTGATGTTTCTGGTGTAGAGCCAGCAGCATCAGGCTTCTCTCTGTATCCATGGACTCACACTTGTCTGATTATAGTCCAGTTGTGTAGTGTGATCCGTCCACATGTTGGAAAGTTGAGTTGTGTGTCCCCAGCTTTATTCTAATGTCATCACATTCCCTTTTTATTTGGCTTAATCCGAAAGACGAGAATCATCCCGGCGAGAGACTTAAAACATTATTATCCAGGGGCGGGAAAAATGCAAAAATCGAGTAGTAAACAAGGACGGATATGCCCGTGAGTGGTATCATAAAATTAGAACTCCATGAGTTCTGATTTTGAATGAAAATTTTGTGAAAAATATCGAAAGACGGCTCAGTAGGGCCACCTCAAAAATCAATTAACATGGGGCCAATAGGACACTCACTCCAAAAAATAGTTCATGTGAGGTCATGTAAAAAATTATACTATGACCCAGACCTTAGTCATACAGGAAGTCAGCCATATTGGATCAAATACGACGCTGAGCAAAGTGCACCTCGTCGTACCTTTGGCATCTTCTCCTAAAGTTTTCATCGTAAACACTTGAAATTTGGCCGCAAGACACAAAACCCATTAGCAATGAAATAATATAAATTTGAAGGTGATACACCTTCAGGTATGGTCATTGTGAATTTTAAACAAAATCGCAATTTTTGGAAAATTTCTAAAAAATAATTTTTGGTTGAAGATTTTACTGGAGCGTTTGTGAAGATTTCCAAGCTGAACGCAATTAGATGCAAATGTTGTGGATAGCAAATAAAATGGCTCTCTAGCGCCCTCTCCAAATTATTTTTCTGCCACAAACCATCGCAATTTTGACCCACTGAACAAACCCAAAATTCAGGATCAGTGAAATATTTCTTTTTTTTTATGTCTAATAAAAATGAATGGCACAAAATGACTTGCTAGTGCCACCTAAAATTACAAAATACATTACAGCATGATGGGCCTTTTTCATTGTAGACTTATGAAAATTGGTACAAACGTACCTCATGTCAATAATATTATGACCCCACCCTAAACCCGAAAGTGAGTCGGCCATTGTGGGCGGAACCCAATTTTTTACACCTCTCTCATTTTACACCTCATACTTTATTCTTTCACACATTGAGGCTTGAAAATTTGTCAAAATGAATTACACGCATATGCAATTAGAGATAATGATTTAGATTTTTGATACAATTCCAAATGTAGGCGTGGAAAAGCACAAAATTGCAATCTTTTTCAGTGTTAAAACTTGCATATCTCTGGCATGAGATGTCCTATTTTCCAGCATTAATATACATTTGAGTAAAATGATGAGCTAAACGCAATGATATACAATATAGCTATATTTTACAAAGGCTCTACAGCGCCCCCTTGAACATTTGAATTAAGTGAAAATAATGTACTTTGACGTAGACAAATTAAATGTGGCACAGACATCATTCACTAGCAATGACCACAACCCCAGCTAAGATGCAAAGTGTTAATTGACATACAAGAAACATGAACACAGCTGTACAGAGATGGATGCAGTTTTGGGGCTTCAGGTGATGATGCTGTAGGCACACAGGCCTTGAGACCCCCATCTAGGAGATAAATAAGAATAATAATTGGAAGACTGTGTGCGGGAGGGGCACAAAGTCAGGAACGCTGATGTGTGTGACCTGGATGCCTAATTAGTGTAGGGGGTGTGAAAGGGGTGTGGTCCTGCTCCAAAATCTTAAAATCCAAAATCTTTCTTGCCATTCTAAACAAGAAAGTCAATAATTAATCTCAATATTTTTTTATGAGCCTCATATTCTGGCTCACACCAGCAACGCTCTGATTATAGCTGAAATAAAGTATTTTTTTCAGACAGGGCAAACCCAAGCCTCCTTTTTCTTTTGACAATTGTAAAGTTTTAAGAGAGTTTTTTTGCCTTGCCATATAAATCTTGAGATTGTTTTATTCCTTTCATCAAACAGACGGTTGGGGATGGAAATCGGGAGAGTCTGGAACAGATCTGGGTAATCTGGGTAAAACATTATTTTTTATAGTTTCAATCCTTTGACTTAGTCTTAAAGGTTGAATAGAGTATTTTGGCGACCAATCTGAGTTTCATCCCTCGTAGCGGGGACAGCTAAGTAGTTCTCCCACATGTCAATCATTCCCTGCGTGCTACTGCACACCTGCAGCCTCGTTCTGCCTCGTTCCCAGGATATCAGCACGTTCACCTGGCTGCATATGCATGGTTGATATGCCGGTGTGTGTTCAACAAAGCTAGCAGCGAGTTCCTTCAGTATAGCTCCACGCTTCGGACCGCAAAGTACAAAAATGGTTGAGGGACGACAGAGAAAGACTGTGTTCGAGCTCAGAAAATATGAGAGATGCGATCTGTCGCATTAATAAACAATTGCACATGTAGCACTGGGGCTGTTGCGTGCTCAAACGCAAGGTTTTATGGGAGGCGGCCTCTCGGAAAGAACAAGAGGGACTTTTTAAAAAAAGGGGCTAACAGTCACTGATTTCTCAAATCATCGAAAAAATCCTCCATTCAACCTTCAAGTATGGGATCAGAGTCCATTTTTTGAGATCTTTCTTTATAGTGGAGAAAAGAGGAGTATATTTTTTTTCTAACATTGTTGATAGTTCTTTATGGACAACTGAATATTTAAGAGATTCGCCAGTAAGAGAGAATTTTACTTTTTTTGTACATTCAGTACAAAAAAAGAAACAGCATCACATTAGGTATAGAAATTTCTGGTTTGGAAAATACAGTAAGACATCACGTGCATAGTGGGTCATTTTTATTTCCGTCTCTTCAATTGAAACACAGACAATCCAAAACTATTTATATTGATATATTAAGCCAATGGTTACAAGTACTACAGGGGGGGCCAAAACTTCCTCAGATTCCTATCGTTTCTGCTGGGGTCCAAGCGCCAAAGTTTATCACTCAAACTGGTCTTTATCACACCTCACTCAATCTTTTATACTTTCATTTTGTGCCAATAATTCTGTATGGATTGCACACAGACACAAAATGCCTGGATAATCTGCTTAATCCTCGTAACAATTTTATATTTTAAATACATAATGGAAACAGATGAGGAGGACTCATAAAAATTTATACCTCAATTCTCAATTTTAATTTATGGTTCACCCTGCAGGCACATATTATTCAAACATGAATATAAAGAAGAACTCTACATCAGTGTGCCTGCCTCCTGCACTCAGCGTCATGCATTTTAGATTGAGCTGGTGCACATTTTATGACAATTATACACAGAGCTAAAGCAGATGGAAAGGTACTGTTCAGAGTTAGAGCTCAATTTTTAATGTCTTACTTTTTCACTTATGCTTGGATAATACAATTCATGCAAAAGGTCAGGACTGTATACAATTTACATAGACCAATCTGTCTTGTGTTTTGAATGTCCAGAGGATTCAGATGAGTTAGACTGATTTTAAACATACTCTTTAACCATAGCCTTAACCTTATGTAGGACTGGTCTGTAGGACATGTAGGTATGTAGGACATGTCCCCATCAATGTTGAGCTGACAGGAGACAGTCACCCACGGACTACAGATCACGTCCAGACAGCAGGATTGCGAGCGGACAAGTGTGACAACCCCTTTTATCTCCCCTTATTTTCTTACAATCTGTGCAATTGGTAAATGCTACATGCATTACCTGTTAGAGCAGAGCAGGTTCTTGTTAAAATGGGCCGTCCATCTAGTCCACATCTCCCTAAGCTTCACTCCAACTTTCATTACTGTTAAATAAACTTCTAAAATGCCCAGATTTAAAGGAGAGAGTCTACATAGGTGCTCTGTATAATCAATAGAATTAGGGCTGGATTTGCCTCTATGTACTACTTGATCACTGGTTTGAACAATGACACCTACGGGACTGTGCATAGAGCCAACAAACCTGACGGACCACAGTGGAAAACAGCCCACGTCACAAGCTAACGAGGCTAACATTGGTAACAGCCCTCAAGCAGCAGCTAACAGCCCGCTCTCGGCCGGTAATCAAAGCTCCGTCCCCGAAGTGGAGTCTCCAAGCTTGCACTTGTTAAAAGGTGGATGGGAGATCACCTTACACCAACTGGCTTTTATGATGCATGGAATTAAACATGAAATAGATAAGATAAGATAATCCTTTAATGTCCACACAAGGGGAATTTTAGTTGTTACAACGCAGTAGATACAGGAGGAAAGGACAGATTATAGGAAGTCAAAAAACTCTTATTAACAAAACTCCTCTCCTATCTTAATAGGGAATGGAGGGGGGGAATTTAAATAAAATAGATAAATAAAAAATAAAGATAAAAATAAGATAATAATACAATAATAATAATAATAGAATAAAAATATAGCCGCAAGCGGCAATGATCGGCCCTCGCCACACCGCCGCCACGCCGCAAGAGGAGGGGGCGCTAACGCGCCCCAATTGTCCTTTTATTACGCCTACTGCTGAATCTGTGACTTTGTCACATCTTCTCCCCTTTGTTTTACCATCAAAAAGCTATTTTATTTTGAATTCTTGGCAAAATGTGCAGCTTTGCCGCACAGACACCGTGACTCTTTGAATGAAAATGTGGATAACTTTTGATGGTCCTGAAGATGAGTAGGTGAAAATTCAGCTGTGGGAAGTCTCGCTGTAATCTCTTCTTCAGAAGATCAGATCTGTAAAAATTAGACAAGGAATAGAAATTGATAGATTACTATTTTATTTGTGTTTTAGTATCCTATGTTTGTTGTTTATTTTGTGTTGTGTTTTAACAGGGTAACCACTTTTCTCACTGGGTTTTCCCTGTATAAATAAATAAAATGAATGAGAATATGTAGACTCCTGTAGCTAACTGGATTGGTTTGATCTTGAATGAAATGTCATGAATAAACATAGCTGTGATGTTTATCTGATCTTCTATTGTTTTCTTTCATAAACAATAAGAATAATTTAATTACCGGTAACTTCCATGACCAGGGTGTTTTTTGATGAATTTCTGGAACAGGGACAAGAGCTTCTTCATTCTGAGGATATCCTGATTTTCAATCAGTCGTGTCCGGATGACACAGTGTCACAGAATGCTGTATGTCTGCCGTACTCCCAGACTTTAGGTCACTTGTATAAAGCAAGGAAATGCAGTGATTGGTCAGTGATTGAAATTTACTAGCTCACTACAAACAGAAATCTGCTTTGATTCAAACGTCTTTAACATTATCGTGTAGTCATTACAATAATTTTGAATTAAATTATGAATTTATCTAAATATATGAAAATATATATATTTGATTTGATTACCAAAATGTTACCTTTCATCACTTGTCTTCTTTGTCAGAAAGCTTGTGTATTCTTTGTAACACCTCTTGTGATAGAGGTGCCTCTGGTACACATCAGGATGGATTCATCTGCTCTTGATTCAGCTGCTTTGACCAAACTTCCCAGTAAAGGAGAAGTAAAAGAATTTCAATCAAGGGTGAGCACAATCAGTAAACAATCGCAAAAGTTGTATTGCCTTTTTATTCAACTCACATCATCATACAGTCTTACGTACATTACATCTACACCTACATGTAATAAACTAGGCACATATTCCTATAGTGATCTGTTCTTTTCTTCTGTATCTACCTCTGGATCTTCCTGCGTTGCATCAATGAAATTTCCCCATGTGGGACAATAAAGGAATATCTTATCTTATCTATGTATATTTTGGCCAACTTATTTCACTGTGATTTGTCCTATTTACCACGAGCAAGAGAAAACACACATGCAAGAATCAATATATAATCTACTCACCAGCAGTTAAAGTTTCAGCTTGGACCAATTTATCTTTCTTTGTCTTTTGAGCCTCTTTGATACAGCGATCAACCTTCTGCAAATGATGCAAACTGCAGGAAGTACATCGCTTGACTTTTTAGATGATTTTGTCTTAACATCTGTGGTAGAGCTCAGTCGCAATGAAACGTCTATAGCATGTAGGGTGAAACGTCTATAGCATGTAGGGTGAAACGTCTATAGCATGTAGGGTGAAACGTCTATAGCATGTAGGGTGAAACGTCTAGAGCATGTAGGGTGAAACGTCTAGAGCATGTAGGGTGAAACGTCTATAGCATGTAGGGTGAAACGTCTATAGCATGTAGGGTGAAACGTCTATAGCATGTAGGGTGAAACGTCTATAGCATGTAGGGTGAAACGTCTATAGCATGTAGGGTGAAACGTCTATAGCATGTAGGGTGAAACGTCTATAGCATGTAGGGTGAAACGTCTATAGCATGTAGGGTGAAACGTCTATAGCATGTAGGGTGAAAGCCTGGCTTGTTACTTTCCAGAAAATGAGAAAGATTTCCGTCCGAAGAAGCCACAGAAGACGTAGGATAGTTTTGTTTGGCGAAGTCGTCATCGTGACACAAACAGCTGCTGCTAACGCGCGGCCTATTCCGTCGATTTCTATCCACTTCTGAGCACAAGTCACCAGCTTCCTCCAGCGGACAACAGCTTCCTCCAGAGGACAACAGCTTCCTCCAGAGGACAACAGCTTCCTCCAGAGGACAACAGCTTCCCCCAGCGGACAACAGCTTCCTCCAGCGGACAACAGCTTCCTCCAGAGGACAACAGCTTCCTCCAGAGGACAACAGCTTCCTCCAGCGGACAACAGCTTCCTCCAGAGGACAACAGCTTCCTCCAGAGGACAACAGCTTCCTCCAGCGGACAACAGCTTCCTCCAGAGGACAACAGCTTCCTCCAGAGGACAACAGCTTCCTCCAGAGGACAACAGCTTCCTCCAGAGGACAACAGTCTGTGGCTGTGTTTGTTCTTTTTCTACCGATGAAATGTGTGTGATGCACGTGTAATCCATATTTTCATAGTGTTTTCTATCGGCTCGAGAGACAACATGCCGCTCCACGGGAGCAGCCATGTTTGATGTTGTTGTAGTAATCTCTCCCCTGATTGGCTGATTCAGAGGCGGAATGATTCAGGCGTAGGGATATTGCGCTATCAGGCTGAGAATATAGTTCCGCATTTAAGTTATCGCCGTAAAAAAACTGGCGCGATTCGAGTGGAGAACTTTTGGTCATGAGCTAATGGTACAATGATAATTTTATATTTGAAGTAATTTTTTAGTCTTGTGACAGGTGTAGTGAACTTGAACGATACAGGCTACAGCCTATGGCCTACTAATAGTAAGTAAGTAAACAAAATAAAACAACCCACCTCCTGCACCGAGTCCAGAGCGCAGCCCAGGACGGAGCTGGACTTCTTGATGACTTTGTCCAGCTTCTTCCTCTCCCTCTCTGTGATGCTGCTGCTCCAGCAGACCACACCTACAGGAGCTGATGCCACCACAGAGTCATAGAAGGTCTTCAGGAGTGGCCCTGTCACTCCAAAAGACCTGAGTCTCCTCAGGAGGTAGAGCCGACTCTGGCTCTTCCTGTACGGTCTGTGTTATGAGTCCAGTCCAGTTTGTGGTTCAGATGAACACCAGGTCCTTGTATGAGTCACTCTCTCAATGTCCCGTCCCTGGATGTTCACTGGTGAGGGGGGCGTGGCCTCTGCGGAAGTCCACCACCATCTCCTTGGTCTTCCCCGCGTTGATGAGGAGGTGGTTCCGCTGACACCAGTCCACAAAGTCCTGCTCCAGTTCTCTGTACTCCACATCGTCGTCGTCCGTGATGAGTCCGATGATGGCAGAGTCGTCAGAGAACTTCTGCAGGACACAGCTGTCCGTGTCGTGTCTGAAGTCTGCAGTGTAGAGGGTGAAAAGAAAGGGCGTAAGGACGGTGCCCTGGGGCGCCCCTACACTGCAGGCCCCCCACACTGCAGGCTCCCCACACTGCAGGTCCCCCACACTGCAGGTCCCCCACACTGCAGGTCCCCCACACTGCAGGTCCCCACACTGCAGGTCCGAGTGTCAGACACACAGTCCCGAGCTCTCACAAACTGAAGTCGGTCTGTGAGGTAGTCCAGGATCCACTCTGCAGGTCGTACTCCACTCCAGCCGTCTCCAGCTTGTCCCTCAGGAGCTGATGGTGTTGAAGGCGCTGGAGAGATCGAAGAACAGGATCCTCACAGAGCTGCCAGGCTTTTCCAGGTGAGAGAGAGAGCGGTGCAGCAGGGAGATGAAGGCGTCCTCCACTCCGATGCCAGGCCGGTATGCGAACTGCAGCGGGTCCATGGCTGGGCTCACGGTGGAGCGGAGGTGGTCCAGGACTAGCCGCTCCAGTGTCTTCATCAGGTGGGACGTGAGAGCCACCGGCCTGAAGCTGTTGAGGTCTTTGGCCTGTGGTACCACCCTCAGCTTCAGGCTCATGTTGAAGACATGCACCATAACTCCACACAGTTCATCTGCGCAGGACTTAAGGAGCCTGGGGCTGATGCCGTCAGGTCCTGCTGCCTTCCTCACTTTAATCCTCGTCAGTTTTCTCCTCACCTGTGCTGCTGAGACAGTCAGTGGTTGGCAGGGGGACTGTGTGCTGGGGGGATGGGTGAGTCCGGGTGGAGTGGGGAGCTGATGGGCTGAAGCAGAGGTGTGAAGAGGAACGGGTGTGGGCCATTTTCCAGCTGTGGAAGAGGGAGCATGCAGCTGTGCAGGGGGAGGGGTGGGTGATTGATCAAATCTCAGGAAGGGAGAGTTTAGATCGTTCACCCACTGTAGGTCTCCCTCTGTCTGGACAGGGTGGACTTACAGTGCCTGAGATAGGTTTCAGGCTCCTCCACACTCCCTGAATGTTCTGCTGCTGTAGCTGATCGTCCATCCTCCTCTTGTAGCCGGCTTCTGCAGTCTGACCTTCCTCCTCAGCTTCTTCTGCACAATCCTCAGCTCCTCCTAGTTCCTTGACCTGAAAGCTCTCTCCTTCTCCCTCAGCAGAGCTTTCAATTCTTTGATATAATGTTGTCTGTTTCCTGTTTCAGTAATTCTTGTGTATGTTGTGTTTGACCAGAGCGTTTAAAACCTGTTACCATCCGCCTATTTCGCCCTGTGCACAATGGTTGGACCCAAATGGCATTGCTTATTAAAAGAGGATCTTACGTTCCACATGTGAGTGTGATGCATCATTAGAAAGCTTAGGCCTTCTAGTTTCTGCAGATGTGCACATGAACATTGTCAGGGCTTCAGAACTCACACTACAGAAGCCCAAACATACAAAATGCATCCTTTTTTAAGTCTGAATATTGTCACTTTGTAATGGTCCTGAGCATGACATACTTCATTGTGTGCTTATGCTGTTCACTGTACATGATGTTTATCTTGTTGACAACAACTGTGTAAAGTTTCATATCTCTAGGAACAGGCATTTTGGTGCTGTTGACCTTTTTGTATCAAAAAGTATATTTGGAACAAGTGATCCAAATATGTGCCAACTGTGCCAAACTGTTTTATTACAATTTAAGCTCCTCTATGAACATAAAACATACATTTTGATGTTTTGTAGACCACTAATATCTATTATAACTGCTAAAAACAATGTATTTGAAAATATGTAAATTTGAGTTTACCCATGAATGAAACTAAAATCACTGAGGCACAATAGACAATAGTGATCATGCTCTAATCTACATTTCTGTAGATTTGGAGGAAAGACGAAAAAAACACACTCTGCAGGTTCAATACCAGCCTGCTTAACGACCCTTTGGTTGAGGCTGCATCTTGCATCCAACCCTAACTTATCTGGAGGAAAATTACAATGGGGAAACTTCCCCACCCATCCTCTGGGATGCTTCCAAAGCAATTCTGAGAAAAGTATAAACTCATAGCCATAGCCTTGGCAAGAGACCCCTATATTCCTCCATTTATTACACCTGCTGACGAATCCGCCAAAGACTGTAATTCTTGGCCAAAAACTTTAAATAATTTTGTTGCCCCACTCCTCGAGATAAATTTCACCAAATTTGACCTTGTTTTGGCAAACGCCAAACATTTGACAATTTTCCAATAGCCATAACATTGGGAGTTTTTGTCATTGCTATGCCATAAGAAATATGACTTATCTTGTTTACAAATTGATAACTTTTGATGCCCCATTACTCAAGATGATATTCACCAAATTTAAAGGCGCAATGGACGATATTTCGGCGATTTGAGAACTCAGGCGGAAGTGCTCATGCCACTCCCCCGTGCGGACTGATACAACACACACGTGTGTTTGTTTATTAGCGCAACGGATCGCATCGCATCTCTCGTCTCCCGTAGATTTCAGTCTACTTCTGAGTCAGCTCGAACTGTCTTTCTCCGTCTTCATTTTGCCCCATACACTGAGGGAACTATATTATGATAGATCAATGCGCTTTAGACACGCGGAAATGTGGGACAAGCCACACGCGGCTGCAGGTGAGCGGTAGGTGCGTTTTATGATTGATACGTGGCAGGACTGATCGGCAGTCCACGCCACGAGGAAATAAGACTCAAATTTATGCCAAAAAAATCGTCCATTCAACCTTTAAGCTTTGTCTGGTTTACATCCAAGGAGGAGTTTGTAAAAGTATGAAGTGTAAACATGTGGACATTTCAGAGATTTGGTTATTTTCCAATTGGAATAACATGGGAAGTTTCTGTCATCTGCTTCCGAAGAGTGCACACGCTTTTTTGCTCGCTCCGCTTGCTATCGCTGCTTTCCTTATTTATTTTGCTTTTTAATCAGTTTTTGTCTTCCAAACATTTTTGCTTTAGACTTTTTCAAGTAAACCAAGGATTTTAAGAACATTTTTCCAGTTTTAACGACATATCTGACGCCAGCGACATGTCCGGGAGAAGAAGGGAGAAAGACTGTGAACGCTGTCGGAAATATCAACAAGAAATTAATGAGCTGAAAACACGGATATTTGTTTTGGAATCTGAAAAAGTTCTTCACGATACCATTCCTGTGTCAACCGACGGTAAGAAGAGCACACTTTTTACAAGAAAAACTGCTACTTTCAACCTAAACCGCAGTGACTCTGTGTCGTTTCCAAAACTGTCTAAAAAACAGAAAGACCAGGCTGTTTCTTGGAACAAACTTGGAGCAAAGCCTAAACGATACAAAGATAACGTGAAGTCACCTAAAATACAGCTCACCAACAGATTTTTACCACTTTCAGAGATGGAATTAAATGAAAAAAGGAACGATGACGTGGCCAAAATACAGCGAGGAGGAACTGTGCCAAAAGCCAAGGTCACACGGATTGTTTTGATAGGAGACGGGGCGATAAGTCACGTGACGCATGAAAAGATAAACACACATTCTTTTCCAAGCGCCACTATTTCTGAGATAACGTCACTCCTTCCAAATATTATGGCTAAGCATGGAGGAGCTAAACAGCTGATTGTGCACGTGGGTGCAGTGGACATGCGGCGGGAACAGACTGAAGTTTTGAAAAAAGACTTCTTGAAGTTATTCGACGTGCTTGATAAAATGGAAATCAAAACTTTCATAAGTGGACCTCTTCCAAACATCGACAGGAGGATAAACAAGTTTAGCCGGCTTCTTCAGCTGAACACATGGCTGTCCAAAGAGTGTCCCCCGAGAGGACTACACTATATTGAGAACTTCTATCTATTCTGGAAACGAGAGGACCTGTTTAAGAGAAATGGCCCCCACCTATGCAGAGGTGGAGTGAGGGTGCTGACAGAGAACCTGCTCCACGCTCTGAGGCATTGGACTGGGCCTGGACAGGGTCCTGAGCAGATAGTTAGAGAAGAGAGGAATTAGAGAAGAATTCCTGCTCCATCAGCCAAAGACCGAGCCAATGTTTCAACATCAAAAGCACCACAACCTCAGCCTCCACCAAAGGATTCAGCTCCAGCTGCTCCACATTCACCTCCACCGCCTCCAGCAAAGGAACAATCTTCAAAGGCCTTGGACCCATCTGTGACAAGCCCAACAACATCCCTGTCATCGCCCCTGCCTTCACACCAGCCCTGGGTTCCCCCTGCAACATCTACTCCCACTAAAGATTCATCATTCTCCTTCTCATCTCCACTCTCACCCATGGGCCTTCCCAGCCATTTTGAAAGTCTGATCAAATCAGGCATTAAGATGGCTCCACTCACGCCCAATATAGCAAGGGCTATGCCGACTACACCAACAAAAGCCCCACCACCCATCCCCCCTCGCCTCTCACCTGGTCCCAAACTCTCCTTGGCTACAAAAGCCCCACCACCCATCCAACCTCGCCTTTCACCTGGTATCTCCCATAGCTAGGATGCACTGGGTCTCAGCGTTGCCGGGACTTATTGTCACATTAAAAATCAAACCAACCCGGGGCCCTATGTAAAAAGAGCCCCCCCTAGTGCTATTTCTGTAGTCACATCATCACACAGATGGAAAAACAAAATGCGAGTCAGGCCCAATCTGAGAAATGTGATTCATATTCCCTGTGAAAAGATAAAGCCCAGTCCCACTGAAACTAGTCTGAAACTTGCTGTGCTAAATGTCAGATCCTTATGTAACAAATCTCTCTTAATTAATAATTTTATTTCTTCTTATAATCTTGATTTTATGTTTTTAACTGAAACATGGCTTGACAAAAACACAGGAAATGTAGTTCTGATAGAATCTGCTCCACCCAACTTTAAGTTTGAATCTGAAACACGAGAAAACAAAAAAGGGGGTGGAGTCTGTGCTGTCTTTAGAGATGAAATAATTACCCGCAGGTTGTCTTTTGGGGTGTTTTCATCATTTGAGTATGTATCCTTTAAAATGGAGCTAAAACGGTCTCCATCCATTCTCTTCATTGTTTTATACAAGCCTCCCCAGCACTGCCAAAGTTTTATTGATGATTTTACTGAGATGCTTTCAGTCATATGCACAGACTTTGATGGTTTGGTCATTACAGGTGATTTCAACGTGCATGTTGATAATATTTGTGACAGAAACGCTAAACAGCTTGATGCTGTCCTTGAAACCTTCAGTCTTACTCAGCATGTGAGAGGCCCCACCCACAGCAAAGGACACACTCTAGATCTCATAATTACAAAGGGGGTAAATATTTCAAATGTTAATGTGATCGATGTTGCTCTGTCTGATCATTTCTGTGTCTTCTTTGACCTGTCTGTTTCTCCCAAACCTCCGGTTGGTCCTGCAGTTGTTCAGAGGAGACACATAAGTGATGGCACAGGTGCACTGTTTATGGAAATGATAAACTTTGAAAATGTCTCATGTTCTAATGTAAATGATTTGTTGAACTCTGTTACATCTAGTGTTT
Organism: Eucyclogobius newberryi; assembly: GCF_026437365.1. Lineage (NCBI taxonomy): Eukaryota > Metazoa > Chordata > Actinopteri > Gobiiformes > Gobiidae > Eucyclogobius > Eucyclogobius newberryi. The sequence continues at coordinate 38,540,918 of NW_027316389.1, read as the reverse complement.
TGAATGTTCTGGACACCATCGCCCCTATAAAGGCTAAAATGGTTAAAAATAAGCAGAAGGCGCCGTGGAGAAATGATGATTCGGTCAGGGCACAGAAAAGGGAGGGCCGCAGGGCCGAACGGAAATGGCGCAAGTCAAAGCTCCAGGTTCAAAAAGAGATTTACAAAGAAAAGCTGAACATGTACAAGCTAATCTTATGTAGAACTAGGGAAAGATATTTTTCTGAAATAATTGGAAGCTGCAGTAACAACTCGCGTGTCCTGTTTGCCACAGTAAACAGATTAACAAACCCTCCAGCTCAGCTGCCGTTAGAACTCATTTCCACATCCAAGTGTAATGAGTTTGCATTATTCTTTAATGACAAAGTTCAGGGCATTAAAAATGCTATAAATCCCACAATGCAAAAAATTACCCTAAAACCACCAAGACACTTAGAGCTAACTCACTTTGCACCAGTAACTGACAAAACTGTCCATGAGATCATCACCAGTCTGAGTTCATCTACATGCTGCCTTGATGTGTTACCCACCAGATTTCTAAAGTCTGTGCTGAACAGTTTGTTAGCACCATTCACTCACATAATTAACATGTCGCTTCAATCTGGAACATTCCCAATGTCTTTGAAAACTGCGGTCATAAAGCCTCTCCTAAAGAAGAGCAGTCTTGATGCCGCAGTACTGAGTCATTACCGGCCCATCTCTAATCTGCCATTTTTGGGCAAAGTCCTTGAAAAGGTTGTTTACCAACAGCTCACAGATTTCCTCTTAATAAACAACTCATTTGATGTTTTTCAGTCAGGTTTTAGACCTCATCACACTGAGACTGCTCTTGTCAAGGTGACAAATGACATCCGCCTGAACACTGACACGGGCAAAGCCTCAGTCTTAATTCTGTTAGATCTGAGTGCTGCTTTTGACACTGTCCATCATGGGATCCTCTTACAGAGACTAGAGGACTGGGTGGGCATCACTGGCACTGCCCTAAACTGGTTAAGGTCCTATCTGGAAGACAGGAAGTACTTTGTTGAAATTGGTAGCTGTGTCTCAGACCACATGACCCTGACCTGTGGAGTACCCCAAGGGTCAGTCCTGGGTCCCCTTCTGTTCAACCTCTACATGCTGCCGTTGGGTCAGTTGATACGCAGTGAAAATGTGTCCTATCACAATTATGCAGACGACACTCAGATCTATGTTTCACTATCGGCAGGTGACTATGGACCAGTAGATTCACTCTGTCACTGCATCCAACAGATCAGTTTGTGGATGCAAAACAACTTTCTCCAGCTGAACTCAGACAAGACTGAAATAATCGTTTATGGCCCACAGAAACAAAGAGAAAGAGTTAGTGTCACCTCCAGAGTCTCGCTCTAAAACCTACAAACCAAATTAGAAATCTGGGGGTAATAATGGACTCAGACTTGAACTTTAATAGCCACGTCAAATCAATAACATCAGCAGCTTTTTACCATCTAAAAAACATTGCCAAAATCAAAAATATAGTGTCAAAACCAGATTTAGAGAGACTAATCCATGCGTTTGTCTCCAGTAGATTAGACTACTGTAACGGCCTGCTCACTGGTCTCTCCAAACGAGTTGTAAAACAGCTGCAGTACATCCAGAACGCTGCTGCTCGGGTCCTGACTAGAACCAGGAAGTATGATCACATTAGTCCTGTTCTCAGGTCTCTGCACTGGCTCCCTGTGGCTCAGAGAATAGACTTTAAAGCAGCTCTGCTTGTGTACAAGTCTCTCCATGGCCTAGCACCAAAGTACATCTTGGATATGTTAGTGCCATATGAACCATCTCGGACTCTGAGGACCTCAGGGACCGGCCTCTTGCTGGTGCCCAGAGTCAGGACAAAACATGGGGAATCTGCGTTTCAGTTTTATGCAGCTAAAATCTGGAACAGTCTTCCTGAAGATGTGAGACAGGCTTCTACTCTGACAATGTTCAAATCTAAGCTAAAAACAGTTTTGTTTAGCTGCGCATATGACTGAAAGGATTTTTTCTTTGCACTCTTCTCTTTTGTTTGTGATTTTATTAGTTTAGAAAATCAGTTGGATTGATAATTTTTAATTTAGTTAATTTTATTGTATTTCTGTTTCTGTAATTTGTTTGTGATTTTAATGCATTTTTCCTGCTGTGAAGCACTTTGAATTGCCTTGTGTATGAAATGTGCTCTACAAATAAACTTGCCTTGCCTTGCCTTGCTACGGCTACCGTAAGAAATATGGCATCAGTCTCAGTCTTTTTGATTCAGACGCCAAAATAGAATGTTGTTGCAAATTTAATATAATTTCTAAAAACAACTTTTTCAACTGTAGGACGCCAAATTCAATCATTTCAGCTCAAGTTGGTATGGATCAAAGAGTTTAACAACTGATTAAAATTTGATGCAATTCTGACTTTATATGTGGAAATTCTAGCAGATTTTCCAAATTTGACCATTTGAGCATTCACCTATGTTATGACGTCCATCCATCTTCTCCCGCTTATCCAGGGCGGGGTCGCGGGGGGCAGCAGTCTAAGCAGGTACTTCCTCCAACTCCTCCAAGGGGAACCCAAGGCATTGCCAGGCCAGTGGAGAGACATAGCTATGTATATTGAAAACACAGTTTTTGTTTCATTCACATACACAAGTTTTTGTATTTTACTTAAAAGACATTGGGTTTTAATTCTCATAGTACTTAAAACCAGGCTTGCATTTATTGTACCCCAACACAATCTTTATTTACAAATGCATTAACAGCATACGTTCTTACAGTCAAATCTACAGCTACTAATGGCACAGAGTAATTGTCTTTCATTACCGATCATTATGAACCCACTTGTGTTGTGATGCTAGCAGTATGTTTGCTTTAGCATCAGGGGGGCAAGCTAACACTCAAACAGCTTCACTCTGGCCCGCTCTTGGTCCCTCATGTTAGCTAATCGCTGATGCTAAGTCACAAGACATCAGCTTGACTCTGTTAATTAGCACCTGATCCTTTCTTCCTGGATAATTAGGTGCCCATTAGTTCTAATCAAGTAGTTACTTAATTATTGCAGTAATTAGTCTAATGGCCATGCAAATTGAAGCTTTATCACTTTCTGATACTTAGTGTTGTTGGCAGAGCTCATCACCGGTGTCAGAGCTCAGGCCTCAGCACTCACAGCAGTACAATCCACCCTCTAACACCACGCTAACACAGAGAGAAATATTATGGCGTGGACAGTACTCACTAGTCTGATGACTCTGGCCACGTTTCCACTGTACTGGCTTGTTTACGGGGTCATAGGTGAACACTGAGTAGTACTAGTGTCCAAGGATGACTGGAAAACAGAGAATGCAGACTCAGACTTAAAGAGGCTCTATGTAATTTTTGTGGTGGAGTGTCTGTCAAATTGGTTAGTTTTTTTCCTGGAATGCTCCATAGGATGAACAATTTACAAATTAGATGATACAAATCATGTAAGTGAATACATGGGAGATAGATAGATAGATAGATAGATGGCTTCTCGTTTACGGCAACTCTCCTGGTGTTGTTTGAAGGTAAAAAAAACACATGCTCAAATCACCAGCAGAGGCAGAAGTGCTCCTCAGGAAACCCCCCAAAAAAAACTGAAAAGTGAATTCAAGTAATGGTCACTGGTAATGGGTGGGTCAAGGTTTTATCCAATTTTAGCGTTTAATGTACTTTTCAACCTGCCCTGCATGCATCTAGGCCTATGGTTTGAGTCAGTCTGAAAAAGCGCCTGAAAGCTGGTGATAGCGTGTAGGATCTGCACTCCCACATGCTCGCTCTCAGTGAAGGTGCAGGAGCAGAGCCAGATGTGGAGGAAGGCAAAACACAGCTCATTTGGCTCACACAGATACATCATGAACAGTGACTGCTAGGGCTGGGTATTGCCAAAACCCTCGCGATACGATACGTACCCCGATACTTGTATATTCCGATACAATTCCCCCATTACGATGCGTTTCCCAATACTTAAAAATGTACCAAATGGGTAATGTTTTAACTCTGAATAAGAAAATGTATTGAATTTCATGTTTATCCACAAAGCACTTATTTATAAATCCATTCTGCTCTAATAACTTCATACATCCAACCAACTGATCCAAATAGAAATATAAGGGACACATTCTAGTAAAGTATTGCATGTTTCTTGCCAAACAATTGGCCTGATCTGAACATGCTGCAGCAGCAGCTTCTGATCAGGTCCACAGCTCCTCCTCACCTCGGCCCAGAGGAGCTTCTGATCAGGTCCACAGCTCCTCCTCACCTCTGTCCAGAGGAGCTTCTGATCAGGTCCACAGCTCCTCCTCACCTCTGTCCAGAGGAGCTTCTGATCAGGTCCACAGCTCCTCCTCACCTCTGTCCAGAGGAGCTTCTGATCAGGTCCACAGCTCCTTCTCACCTCCAGAGGAGCTTCTGATCAGGTCCACAGCTCCTTCTCACCTCGGCCCAGAGGAGCGCAGCGGAGTCTGTGACGATATATCGCCGTATCGATATTTTGAACACAGCCCTAGAGTCTACTGCACAGATGTGTTCTCTAAGTTATGCTGTGAAATGCTATTTTATAACAATCCGACTCAAATTCACAGAGAAACGAATAATAAGGAACTGAAATTAAGCCACGACTAAATGCATAAACATAGATACATGTGCGAAGCAGACATGCCATACGGCAGTCAGCATTTATAACCAACAGCAACAATCATATGATCATTTACATGATCAAGTTTTGTGTTCAGTATCTGTTTTAGGCATGAAGCCTTTTGTTTTGAACTGTTTCATCTTCTTGTGTTTGTGTTGTGTTGGAGCAGAGACTAAACTCAATACAATCAACCCCATGGCATCAGAAAAGTTGCAAAAGTTGTTAAAACTATATTATTGAACCCAATCAAACAATAAACAATATCTTAAAATGATAAAAGAGAAAAAAATACATTTTATATTTACAAGACACATTTAAACTATACAGAACATCAAAATCTAACCCAATTCTGTTATAAAAAACATACTATTCATCATACAAGGGCAAACACAACGAGGGAGATGCAATATTGAGCTCAAATGGAATATTTTTTTAACTGTATATATCCATCCATCCATTTTCTACCGCTTGTTCCCTTACGGGGTCGCGGGTGACTGGAGCCTATCCCAGTAACTTCGGGCCTTAGGCGGGGTACACCCTGGACTGTGGCCAACTAACTATATATATATATATATATATATATATATATATATATAAAGAGTTGACAGACAGTGAGAGGGCAACTATGTGAAACAGAATGGGAAAGAGAGGGTAATTTTGTTTTGACGGATGAAGAATTGAAAAAATATATATACTTCTCAATGGAGGACCACAAAATCACATGTACACATTTACACAAAATGTATCACAGTATTTTATAAAACACGGTCAAAATGCCCACTATTCACAGGGAAGTAATGGTTGTTGGGGAAACTGTGGTTGTAGCTAATCACTAGCATGTGTTTTGGGACTGTCCTGTTCATAAATACTTCATAAAGACTGAGTCCATCCTCACCTCCTCCATCACCATGTGGTACGCTGGAGCCACAGCCAGGAACAAACAGAGACTACAGCGCATTGTGAGCTCTGCTGAGCAGGTGATCGGTTGCAGACTTCCATCTCTGCAGGACCTGTACGTCTCCAGGACTCTGGGACGAACAGGTCACATCACAGCTGACCCTTCTCACCCTGGACACAGACTATTTGAGCCACTCCCCTCAGGCAGGAGGCCACTCCCCTCAGGCAGGAGGCTACGGTCCATCTGAACCTCCCGCCACAAGAACAGTTTCCCTCTGCTGTTGGACTCATGAACACTTCTTAACAGCGATCACTTTAACTATAATTTAATCAACAACCACTCATTGCATTAACATGACTGTACATTTGTGTAAGTCTAATTTTATCTTATTTGTAAATTTTAATTGTTTTTCTCAATGCATGTCTTATTTGATACATTTTTCTTGCACCGAATCCACAAAATCCTAGCCTTTGAATGTTGTTCACTGACAATGGCAATAAACCATTCCTGATTCTGATTCTATAAGGCACTGTCTTTAACACCGATATTCCTTTTGACTTTAAAACATTTTACCTCAGACATCGGGCTCCGGCGATGGAGATGATAAATGGATACCTGTGGCATGTACTTTTGGTAACAACAAACAAGGCAATAACAAAATAATGGATGACAGGGTCAAAGCCAATGACCAATGACTGGACTGAAATCATTTACAAAATGGACAAATTAACTTTCACATTGAATTTAAACATGGACAAATTGGGGCAGATGGGACAATACATAGGATTGATTTAGTCTTTTTCGCCCTGGTATTGTTTTGTTTGTTCTGTTTGTGTTTATTAAATGATCACAAAGTAAAGTTATATTGCACGACACAGGATATTTAAACACAATCTACACTTCTCTTCATAGCCTACTTACCCTCTCATTTCACCAGCACTTTTGTCCGTGTCTGACCCATTTGTGTGGAGGCTCTGAACGTTTCACATGATGCCTGCGCCGAAAAACAAAGTCAACCCACAAAGTCCACCAAACAGGGGCCGCTATGACAGGACTGTGTGTGAAAGCTGACACGCCGCGCCTCTTAAATTGGGGCCCGGGGAACTCAAGCATAAAATCAGTCCAATCCAAGCCAGTCTCTCAGGAGCATAACCCAAGAGCCAGCAGCAGGAGCACAACAGGAGCACAACAAGCCGAGTGAGGCAGAGTTATTACAGCACAAAACCTGGCTCTCCATCTCACTCCGCTCTCCCTGGAACCCGGGCATGATCAATGGATTTAGTCAGAGGGATATTCAAGCAGAAAATTGCCGCCTTTTTGCTTTTCTTTGAAGGATTTCCAGAATACACAGCACTGCCCCTGTCCACCAAGGTTGAAAAGCGAGGGAGCGAGTGTGCGGTGGAAATCCAGAGAAAGGCGTGTGGTGTGGGGGAGGACGGGAGGGAACAGGGAGGGGGCGGGTGAAAGGAGCACTGGGTCCAGATTGGAAGTTTGCAGGTATAAAATTGAAGGCAACCATCTGAACAGACATAGACAAACTGTGGCTATTTTGTCAAACGCACGCAGCTCGCAAACTTAAGGTGCGTGGCTTTTAAATATGCTCCAAGAATACTTTTGAGAGTTAAAAGAGAAGAGAGAGTAATGTTTGTCTATGATAATAAAAACACATCTAATGCAACACATCAACATGAAACTGATTAAGGTTAGGGAGTCTGTATGAAAAATAATTACGTGTATAGAACTTTAAGAAAAGGCACTCTTTTCTCTCCCTCAGCCCAGACCCTCTCTCCAGCTCCTCTGGAGGAACCATAAGTGTTCTCAGGCCACTTGAGTCTCTTCCTGTGCCTTACATATTTCCAGGAGACATCAGGAACTGCGCGTGTCACCTCAGCAAGCGACTTCAGTGGCTCCAGTGACTGAACTCCTCACCCTGTCTGTCAGGGTGCACCCAGCCACCCTGCAGTGGAAACTCATTTCAGATATTTTCCTTTAGGTCATGACCCAGGCACATGAATATCCATCCAAAACAGAACAAGAGGATAGATAAACTGAGAATACTCACTAATTCTTGTTATATAGAAATATTGTTGGCAGAGTGGTCTTCTAGCTAAGATTGTCCTGACCAAGCCTAGCACAAGATCTGGAGATGGTCCCCAGACGCCGCAGTGACCACTGCTCCAGACAGTACAGGTCAATTAAGTGTCCTTAACTCCAGGATCCACTGGGCCACAGGTTGGCAGGTCGACTCTAGCGTGAATCAAGCTGAATACTGTTGTTGTGTCCTTGGTGCCAGTGTGTACGTACACTGGTGTGTGAATGTGCCTGGAAGTAGAAAAGTGCCATATAATTATGACCAACTGTGACAATTTAATTCCAAGTTTGTATGTAAGGGGCGTGGCTAAAGATAGCGTAATAGGAACAGCTTTTGCCTCATTTATTTGACTTCTCTGCAAAGCCTCTTAGCTGCGTTTGAACCTCTCTTTATGTAATGCATTGGCTTTGGATAATGCTAGATATATTGTGACCCGGAAATATCAAACTTTTGAATATAACATCTTGATGCAAGTGTTAGTGTTAGTCGATAAACAGACACATCATTGGCATCCGTGGAAATAAAGAGGTTTATTACAAGATTAAGTCACATCCCAGTGCCACATGTGGAGAAGTGTGTGTGTCGTGGTGCTCTGCTGCTGGTGACGGTGCTCCTGCTGCGGGTGACGGCGCTCCGGATGCGGGTGACGGCGCTCCTGCTGCGGGTGAGGGCGCTCCTGCTGCGGGTGAGGGCGCTCCTGCTGCGGATGACGGTGCTCGTGCTGCGGGTGACGGCGCTCCTGCTGCGGGTGAGGGCGCTCCTGCTGCGGGTGACGGCGTTCCTGCTGCGGGTGATGGTGCTCCTGCTGCAGGTGACGGCGCTCCTGCTGCAAGTGACGGTGCTCCTGCTGCAGGTGACGGCGCTCCTGCTGCGGGTGACGGCGCTCCTGCTGCAAGTGACGGCGCTCCTGCTGCAGGTGACGGCGCTCGATGCTCCTGCTGCAGGTGACGGTGCTCCTGCTGCAAGTGACGGCGCTCCTGCTGCAGGTGACGGCGCTCGATGCTCCTGCTGCAGGTGACGGTGCTCCTGCTGCAAGTGACGGCGCTCCTGCTGCAAGTGACGGCGCTCCTGCTGCAGGTGGAGCGCCGTCTGCAAGTGACGGCGCTCGATGCTCCTGCTGCAGGTGACGGTGCTCCTGCTGCAAGTGACGGCGCTCCTGCTGCAAGTGACGGCGCTCCTGCTGCAGGTGACGGCGCTCCTGCTGCAAGTGACGGCGCTCCTGCTGCAGGTGACGGCGCTCCTGCTGCAAGTGACGGCGCTCGATGCTCCTGCTGCAGGTGACGGCGCTCCTGCTGCAAGTTACGGCGCTCCTGCTGCAGGTGACGCGCTCCTGCTGCAGGTGACGGCGCTCCTGCTGCAGGTGACGGTGTTCCTGCTGCAAGTGACGGTGCTACTGCTGCAGGTGATGCGCTCCTGCTGCAGGTGACGGCGCTCGATGCTCCTGCTGCAAGTGACGGCGCTCAATGCTCCTGCTGCAAGTGACGGCGCTCCTGCTGCAGGTGACGCGCTCCTGCTGCAGGTGACGGCGCTCTTGCTGCAGGTGACGGCGCTCAATGCTCCTGATGCAGGTGACGGTGCTCCAACTGCAGTCGACGGTGTTCCTGCTGCAAGTGACGGTGCTCCTGCTGCAGGTGATGCGCTCCTGCTGCAGGTGACGGCGCTCGATGCTCCTGCTGCAAGTGACGGCGCTCAATGCCCCTGCTGCAAGTGACGGCGCTCCTGCTGCAAGTGACGGTGCTCCTGCTGCAGGTGACGGCGCTCCTGCTGCAGGTGACGGCGCTCCTGCTGCAAGTGACGGCGTTCCTGCTGCAAGTGACGGCGCTCCTGCTGCGGGTGACGGCGCTCCTGCTGCAGGTGACGGCGCTCCTGCTGCAAGTGACGGCGCTCGATGCTCCTGCTGCAGGTGACGGTGCTCCTGCTGCAAGTGACGGCGCTCCTGCTGCAAGTGACGGCGCTCCTGCTGCAGGTGACGGCGCTCCTGCTGCAAGTGACGGCGCTCCTGCTGCAGGTGACGGCGCTCCTGCTGCAAGTGACGGCGCTCGATGCTCCTGCTGCAGGTGACGGCGCTCCTGCTGCAAGTTACGGCGCTCCTGCTGCAGGTGACGCGCTCCTGCTGCAGGTGACGGCGCTCCTGCTGCAGGTGACGGCGCTCCTGCTGCAGTTGACGGCGCTCAATGCTCCTGATGCAGGTGACGGTGCTCCAACTGCAGTCGACGGTGTTCCTGCTGCAAGTGACGGTGCTACTGCTGCAGGTGATGCGCTCCTGCTGCAGGTGACGGCGCTCGATGCTCCTGCTGCAAGTGACGGCGCTCAATGCTCCTGCTGCAAGTGACGGCGCTCCTGCTGCAGGTGACGCGCTCCTGCTGCAGGTGACGGCGCTCTTGCTGCAGGTGACGGCGCTCAATGCTCCTGATGCAGGTGACGGTGCTCCAACTGCAGTCGACGGTGTTCCTGCTGCAAGTGACGGTGCTCCTGCTGCAGGTGATGCGCTCCTGCTGCAGGTGACGGCGCTCGATGCTCCTGCTGCAAGTGACGGCGCTCAATGCCCCTGCTGCAAGTGACGGTGCTCCTGCTGCAGGTGACGGCGCTCCTGCTGCAGGTGACGGCGCTCCTGCTGCAAGTGACGGCGTTCCTGCTGCAAGTGACGGCGCTCCTGCTGCGGGTGACGGCGCTCCTGCTGCAGGTGACGGCGCTCCTGCTGCAAGTGACGGCGCTCGATGCTCCTGCTGCAGGTGACGGTGCTCCTGCTGCAAGTGACGGCGCTCCTGCTGCAAGTGACGGCGCCCCTGCTGCAGGTGACGGCGCTCCTGCTGCAAGTGACGGCGCTCCTGCTGCAGGTGACGGCGCTCCTGCTGCAAGTGACGGCGCTCGATGCTCCTGCTGCAGGTGACGGCGCTCCTGCTGCAAGTTACGGCGCTTCTGCTGCAGGTGACGCGCTCCTGCTGCAGGTGACGGCGCTCCTGCTGCAGGTGACGGCGCTCAATGCTCCTGATGCAGGTGACGGTGCTCCAACTGCAGTCGACGGTGTTCCTGCTGCAAGTGACGGTGCTACTGCTGCAGGTGATGCGCTCCTGCTGCAGGTGACGGCGCTCGATGCTCCTGCTGCAAGTGACGGCGCTCAATGCTCCTGCTGCAAGTGACGGCGCTCCTGCTGCAGATGACGCGCTCCTGCTGCAGGTGACGGCGCTCTTGCTGCAGGTGACGGCGCTCAATGCTCCTGATGCAGGTGACGGTGCTCCAACTGCAGTCGACGGTGTTCCTGCTGCAAGTGACGGTGCTCCTGCTGCAGGTGATGCGCTCCTGCTGCAGGTGACGGCGCTCGATGCTCCTGCTGCAAGTGACGGCGCTCAATGCCCCTGCTGCAGGTGACGGCGCTCCTGCTGCAAGTGACGGTGCTCCTGCTGCAGGTGATGCGCTCCTGCTGCAGGTGACGGCGCTCCTGCTGCAAGTGACGGCGCTCAATGCCCCTGCTGCAGGTGACGGCGCTCCTGCTGCAAGTGACGGCGCTCAATGCCCCTGCTGCAGGTGACGGCGCTCCTGCTGCAAGTGACGGTGCTCCTGCTGCAGGTGATGCGCTCCTGCTGCAGGTGACGGCGCTCGATGCTCCTGCTGCAAGTGACGGCGCTCAATGCCCCTGCTGCAGGTGACGGCGCTCCTGCTGCGGGTGACGGCGCTCCTGCTGCGGGTGACGGCGCTCCTGCTGCGGGTGACGGCGCTCCTGCTGCGGGTGACGGCGCTCCTGCTGCGGTAGACGGCGCTCCTGCTGCGGGTGACGCGCTCCTGCTGCAGGTGACGGCGCTCCTGCTGCAGGTGACGGCGCTCCTGCTGCAGGTGACGCGCTCGATGCTCCTGCTGCAGGTGACGGTGCTCCTGCTGCAAGTGACGGTGCTCCTGCTGCAGGTGACGCGCTCCTGCTGCAGGTGACGGCGCTCCTGCTGCAGGTGACGGCGCTCCTGCTGCAGGTGACGCGCTCGATGCTCCTGCTGCAGGTGACGGTGCTCCTGCTGCAGGTGACGGTGCTCTTGCTGCAAGTGACGGCGCTCCTGCTGCAGGTGACGCGCTCGATGCTCCTGCTGCAAGTGACGGTGCTCCTGCTGCAGGTGACGGTGCTCCTGCTGCAGGTGACGTGCTCCTGCTGCAGGTGACGGCGCTCGATGCTCCTGCTGCAGGTGACGGTGCTCCTGCTGCAGGTGACGGTGCTCCTGCTGCAGGTGACGGTGCTCCTGCTGCAAGTGACGGTGCTCCTGCTGCAGGTGACGGCGCTCCTGCTGCAAGTGACGGCGCTCCTGCTGCAGGTGACGGTGCTCCTGCTGCAAGTGAAGGTGCTCCTGCTGCAGGTGACGCGCTCCTGCTGCAGGTGACGGCGCTCCTGCTGCAGGTGACGGCGCTCCTGCTGCAGGTGACGCGCTCGATGCTCCTGCTGCAGGTGACGGTGCTCCTGCTGCAAGTGACGGTGCTCCTGCTGCAGGTGACGCGCTCCTGCTGCAGGTGACGGCGCTCCTGCTGCAGGTGACGGCGCTCCTGCTGCAGGTGACGCGCTCGATGCTCCTGCTGCAGGTGACGGTGCTCCTGCTGCAGGTGACGGTGCTCTTTCTGCAAGTGACGGCGCTCCTGCTGCAGGTGACGCGCTCGATGCTCCTGCTGCAAGTGACGGTGCTCCTGCTGCAGGTGACGGTGCTCCTGCTGCAGGTGACGTGCTCCTGCTGCAGGTGACGGCGCTCGATGCTCCTGCTGCAGGTGACGGTGCTCCTGCTGCAGGTGACGGTGCTCCTGCTGCAAGTGACGGTGCTCCTGCTGCAGGTGACGGCGCTCCTGCTGCAAGTGACGGCGCTCCTGCTGCAGGTGACGGTGCTCCTGCTGCAAGTGACGGTGCTCCTGCTGCAGGTGACGGCGGTCCTGCTGCAGGTGACGCGCTCGATGCTCCTGCTGCAGGTGACGCGCTCCTGCTGCAGGTGACGGCGCTCCTGCTGCAGGTGACGGCGCTCCTGCTGCAGGTGACGCGCTCGATGCTCCTGCTGCAGGTGACGGTGCTCTTGCTGCAGGTGACGGTGCTCTTGCTGCAAGTGACGGCGCTCCTGCTGCAGGTGACGCGCTCGATGCTCCTGCTGCAAGTGATGGTGCTCCTGCTGCAGGTGACGGTGCTCCTGCTGCAGGTGACGTGCTCCTGCTGCAGGTGACGGCGCTCGATGCTCCTGCTGCAGGTGACGGTGCTCCTGCTGCAGGTGACGGTGCTCCTGCTGCAGGTGACGGTGCTCCTGCTGCAAGTGACGGTGCTCCTGCTGCAGGTGACGGCGCTCCTGCTGCAAGTGACGGCGCTCCTGCTGCAAGTGACGGTGCTCCTGCTGCAGGTGACGGCGCTCCTGCTGCAGGTGACGGCGCTCCTGCTGCAGGTGACGGCGCTCCTGCTGCAAGTGACGGCGCTCGATGCTCCTGCTGCAGGTGACGGTGCTCCTGCTGCAAGTGACGGCGCTCCTGCTGCAAGTGACGGCGCCCCTGCTGCAGGTGACGGCGCTCCTGCTGCAAGTGACGGCGCTCCTGCTGCAGGTGACGGCGCTCCTGCTGCAAGTGACGGCGCTCGATGCTCCTGCTGCAGGTGACGGCGCTCCTGCTGCAAGTTACGGCGCTTCTGCTGCAGGTGACGCGCTCCTGCTGCAGGTGACGGCGCTCCTGCTGCAGGTGACGGCGCTCAATGCTCCTGATGCAGGTGACGGTGCTCCAACTGCAGTCGACGGTGTTCCTGCTGCAAGTGACGGTGCTACTGCTGCAGGTGATGCGCTCCTGCTGCAGGTGACGGCGCTCGATGCTCCTGCTGCAAGTGACGGCGCTCAATGCTCCTGCTGCAAGTGACGGCGCTCCTGCTGCAGATGACGCGCTCCTGCTGCAGGTGACGGCGCTCTTGCTGCAGGTGACGGCGCTCAATGCTCCTGATGCAGGTGACGGTGCTCCAACTGCAGTCGACGGTGTTCCTGCTGCAAGTGACGGTGCTCCTGCTGCAGGTGATGCGCTCCTGCTGCAGGTGACGGCGCTCGATGCTCCTGCTGCAAGTGACGGCGCTCAAAGCCCCTGCTGCAGGTGACGGCGCTCCTGCTGCAAGTGACGGTGCTCCTGCTGCAGGTGATGCGCTCCTGCTGCAGGTGACGGCGCTCGATGCTCCTGCTGCAAGTGACGGCGCTCAATGCCCCTGCTGCAGGTGACGGCGCTCCTGCTGCGGGTGACGGCGCTCCTGCTGCGGGTGACGGCGCTCCTGCTGCGGGTGACGGCGCTCCTGCTGCGGGTGACGGCGCTCCTGCTGCGGTAGACGGCGCTCCTGCTGCGGGTGACGCGCTCCTGCTGCAGGTGACGGCGCTCCTGCTGCAGGTGACGGCGCTCCTGCTGCAGGTGACGCGCTCGATGCTCCTGCTGCAGGTGACGGTGCTCCTGCTGCAAGTGACGGTGCTCCTGCTGCAGGTGACGCGCTCCTGCTGCAGGTGACGGCGCTCCTGCTGCAGGTGACGGCGCTCCTGCTGCAGGTGACGCGCTCGATGCTCCTGCTGCAGGTGACGGTGCTCCTGCTGCAGGTGACGGTGCTCTTGCTGCAAGTGACGGCGCTCCTGCTGCAGGTGACGCGCTCGATGCTCCTGCTGCAAGTGACGGTGCTCCTGCTGCAGGTGACGGTGCTCCTGCTGCAGGTGACGTGCTCCTGCTGCAGGTGACGGCGCTCGATGCTCCTGCTGCAGGTGACGGTGCTCCTGCTGCAGGTGACGGTGCTCCTGCTGCAGGTGACGGTGCTCCTGCTGCAAGTGACGGTGCTCCTGCTGCAGGTGACGGCGCTCCTGCTGCAAGTGACGGCGCTCCTGCTGCAGGTGACGGTGCTCCTGCTGCAAGTGAAGGTGCTCCTGCTGCAGGTGACGCGCTCCTGCTGCAGGTGACGGCGCTCCTGCTGCAGGTGACGGCGCTCCTGCTGCAGGTGACGGTGCTCCTGCTGCAAGTGACGGTGCTCCTGCTGCAAGTGACGGTGCTCCTGCTGCAGGTGACGCGCTCCTGCTGCAGGTGACGGCGCTCCTGCTGCAGGTGACGGCGCTCCTGCTGCAGGTGACGCGCTCGATGCTCCTGCTGCAGGTGACGGTGCTCCTGCTGCAGGTGACGGTGCTCTTGCTGCAAGTGACGGCGCTCCTGCTGCAGGTGACGCGCTCGATGCTCCTGCTGCAAGTGACGGTGCTCCTGCTGCAGGTGACGGTGCTCCTGCTGCAGGTGACGTGCTCCTGCTGCAGGTGACGGCGCTCGATGCTCCTGCTGCAGGTGACGGTGCTCCTGCTGCAGGTGACTGTGCTCCTGCTGCAGGTGACGGTGCTCCTGCTGCAAGTGACGGTGCTCCTGCTGCAGGTGACGGCGCTCCTGCTGCAAGTGACGGCGCTCCTGCTGCAGGTGACGGTGCTCCTGCTGCAAGTGAAGGTGCTCCTGCTGCAGGTGACGCGCTCCTGCTGCAGGTGACGGCGCTCCTGCTGCAGGTGACGGCGCTCCTGCTGCAGGTGACGCGCTCGATGCTCCTGCTGCAGGTGACGGTGCTCCTGCTGCAAGTGACGGTGCTCCTGCTGCAGGTGACGCGCTCCTGCTGCAGGTGACGGCGCTCCTGCTGCAGGTGACGGCGCTCCTGCTGCAGGTGACGCGCTCGATGCTCCTGCTGCAGGTGACGGTGCTCCTGCTGCAGGTGACGGTGCTCTTTCTGCAAGTGACGGCGCTCCTGCTGCAGGTGACGCGCTCGATGCTCCTGCTGCAAGTGACGGTGCTCCTGCTGCAGGTGACGGTGCTCCTGCTGCAGGTGACGTGCTCCTGCTGCAGGTGACGGCGCTCGATGCTCCTGCTGCAGGTGACGGTGCTCCTGCTGCAGGTGACGGTGCTCCTGCTGCAAGTGACGGTGCTCCTGCTGCAGGTGACGGCGCTCCTGCTGCAAGTGACGGCGCTCCTGCTGCAGGTGACGGTGCTCCTGCTGCAAGTGACGGTGCTCCTGCTGCAGGTGACGGCGGTCCTGCTGCAGGTGACGCGCTCGATGCTCCTGCTGCAGGTGACGCGCTCCTGCTGCAGGTGACGGCGCTCCTGCTGCAGGTGACGGCGCTCCTGCTGCAGGTGACGCGCTCGATGCTCCTGCTGCAGGTGACGGTGCTCTTGCTGCAGGTGACGGTGCTCTTGCTGCAAGTGACGGCGCTCCTGCTGCAGGTGACGCGCTCGATGCTCCTGCTGCAAGTGATGGTGCTCCTGCTGCAGGTGACGGTGCTCCTGCTGCAGGTGACGTGCTCCTGCTGCAGGTGACGGCGCTCGATGCTCCTGCTGCAGGTGACGGTGCTCCTGCTGCAGGTGACGGTGCTCCTGCTGCAGGTGACGGTGCTCCTGCTGCAAGTGACGGTGCTCCTGCTGCAGGTGACGGCGCTCCTGCTGCAAGTGACGGCGCTCCTGCTGCAAGTGACGGTGCTCCTGCTGCAGGTGACGGCGCTCCTGCTGCAGGTGACGGCGCTCCTGCTGCAGGTGACGGCGCTCCTGCTGCAAGTGACGGCGCTCGATGCTCCTGCTGCAGGTGACGGTGCTCCTGCTGCAAGTGACGGCGCTCCTGCTGCAAGTGACGGCGCCCCTGCTGCAGGTGACGGCGCTCCTGCTGCAAGTGACGGCGCTCCTGCTGCAGGTGACGGCGCTCCTGCTGCAAGTGACGGCGCTCGATGCTCCTGCTGCAGGTGACGGCGCTCCTGCTGCAAGTTACGGCGCTTCTGCTGCAGGTGACGCGCTCCTGCTGCAGGTGACGGCGCTCCTGCTGCAGGTGACGGCGCTCAATGCTCCTGATGCAGGTGACGGTGCTCCAACTGCAGTCGACGGTGTTCCTGCTGCAAGTGACGGTGCTACTGCTGCAGGTGATGCGCTCCTGCTGCAGGTGACGGCGCTCGATGCTCCTGCTGCAAGTGACGGCGCTCAATGCTCCTGCTGCAAGTGACGGCGCTCCTGCTGCAGATGACGCGCTCCTGCTGCAGGTGACGGCGCTCTTGCTGCAGGTGACGGCGCTCAATGCTCCTGATGCAGGTGACGGTGCTCCAACTGCAGTCGACGGTGTTCCTGCTGCAAGTGACGGTGCTCCTGCTGCAGGTGATGCGCTCCTGCTGCAGGTGACGGCGCTCGATGCTCCTGCTGCAAGTGACGGCGCTCAAAGCCCCTGCTGCAGGTGACGGCGCTCCTGCTGCAAGTGACGGTGCTCCTGCTGCAGGTGATGCGCTCCTGCTGCAGGTGACGGCGCTCGATGCTCCTGCTGCAAGTGACGGCGCTCAATGCCCCTGCTGCAGGTGACGGCGCTCCTGCTGCGGGTGACGGCGCTCCTGCTGCGGGTGACGGCGCTCCTGCTGCGGGTGACGGCGCTCCTGCTGCGGGTGACGGCGCTCCTGCTGCGGTAGACGGCGCTCCTGCTGCGGGTGACGCGCTCCTGCTGCAGGTGACGGCGCTCCTGCTGCAGGTGACGGCGCTCCTGCTGCAGGTGACGCGCTCGATGCTCCTGCTGCAGGTGACGGTGCTCCTGCTGCAAGTGACGGTGCTCCTGCTGCAGGTGACGCGCTCCTGCTGCAGGTGACGGCGCTCCTGCTGCAGGTGACGCGCTCGATGCTCCTGCTGCAGGTGACGGTGCTCCTGCTGCAGGTGACGGTGCTCTTGCTGCAAGTGACGGCGCTCCTGCTGCAGGTGACGCGCTCGATGCTCCTGCTGCAAGTGACGGTGCTCCTGCTGCAGGTGACGGTGCTCCTGCTGCAGGTGACGTGCTCCTGCTGCAGGTGACGGCGCTCGATGCTCCTGCTGCAGGTGACGGTGCTCCTGCTGCAGGTGACGGTGCTCCTGCTGCAGGTGACGGTGCTCCTGCTGCAAGTGACGGTGCTCCTGCTGCAGGTGACGGCGCTCCTGCTGCAAGTGACGGCGCTCCTGCTGCAGGTGACGGTGCTCCTGCTGCAAGTGAAGGTGCTCCTGCTGCAGGTGACGCGCTCCTGCTGCAGGTGACGGCGCTCCTGCTGCAGGTGACGGCGCTCCTGCTGCAGGTGACGGTGCTCCTGCTGCAAGTGACGGTGCTCCTGCTGCAAGTGACGGTGCTCCTGCTGCAGGTGACGCGCTCCTGCTGCAGGTGACGGCGCTCCTGCTGCAGGTGACGGCGCTCCTGCTGCAGGTGACGCGCTCGATGCTCCTGCTGCAGGTGACGGTGCTCCTGCTGCAGGTGACGGTGCTCTTTCTGCAAGTGACGGCGCTCCTGCTGCAGGTGACGCGCTCGATGCTCCTGCTGCAAGTGACGGTGCTCCTGCTGCAGGTGACGGTGCTCCTGCTGCAGGTGACGTGCTCCTGCTGCAGGTGACGGCGCTCGATGCTCCTGCTGCAGGTGACGGTGCTCCTGCTGCAGGTGACGGTGCTCCTGCTGCAAGTGACGGTGCTCCTGCTGCAGGTGACGGCGCTCCTGCTGCAAGTGACGGCGCTCCTGCTGCAGGTGACGGTGCTCCTGCTGCAAGTGACGGTGCTCCTGCTGCAGGTGACGGCGGTCCTGCTGCAGGTGACGCGCTCGATGCTCCTGCTGCAGGTGACGGTGCTCCTGCTGCAAGTGACGGTGCTCCTGCTGCAGGTGACGCGCTCCTGCTGCAGGTGACGGCGCTCCTGCTGCAGGTGACGGCGCTCCTGCTGCAGGTGACGCGCTCGATGCTCCTGCTGCAGGTGACGGTGCTCTTGCTGCAGGTGACGGTGCTCTTGCTGCAAGTGACGGCGCTCCTGCTGCAGGTGACGCGCTCGATGCTCCTGCTGCAAGTGATGGTGCTCCTGCTGCAGGTGACGGTGCTCCTGCTGCAGGTGACGTGCTCCTGCTGCAGGTGACGGCGCTCGATGCTCCTGCTGCAGGTGACGGTGCTCCTGCTGCAGGTGACGGTGCTCCTGCTGCAGGTGACGGTGCTCCTGCTGCAAGTGACGGTGCTCCTGCTGCAGGTGACGGCGCTCCTGCTGCAAGTGACGGCGCTCCTGCTGCAAGTGACGGCGCTCCTGCTGCAGGTGACGGCGCTCCTGCTGCAGGTGACGGTGCTCGATGCTCCTGCTGCATGTGACGGTGCTCGATGCTCCTGCTGCATGTGACGGTGCTCGATTCTCCTGATGCAGGTGACGGTGCTCGATGCTCCTGCTGCAGGTGACGGTGCTCGATGCTCCTGCTGCAGGTGACGGTGCTCGATGCTCCTGCTGCAGGTGACGGTGCTCGATGCTCCTGCTGCAGGTGACGGTGCTCGATGCTCCTGCTGCAGGTGACGGTGCTCGATGCTCCTGCTGCAGGTGACGGTGCTCGATGCTCCTGCTGCAGGTGACGGTGCTCGATGCTCCTGATGTCAGAAACAGACAGGACAAGATGACAAACACCACCTCCACCACGGGGGGAGTGGCATGAGCACGGGGGAGTGGCATGCGCACGGGGGAGTGGCATGTGCACGGGGGAGTGGCATGTGTACGGGGGAGTGGCATGAGCACGGGGGGAGTGGCATGAGCACGGGGGAGTGGCATGTGCACGGGGGAGTGGCATGCGCACGGGGGAGTGGCATGTGCACGGGGGAGTGGCATGCGCACGGGGGAGTGGCATGCGCACGGGGGAGTGGCATGTGTACGGTTCTCTCCGGGTTCTCCAGCTTCCTCCCACTGTCCAAAGACATGCATGTGTTAGGCAAAAATTGGTAAGTCTAAATTGGCCCTAGTGAATGAATGTGAGAGTGAACTGTCTGTCATGTCTATGTCTCTGTGTCAGCCACTGTTGGCCACTGTCCAGGGTGTACCCCGCCTAAGGCCCGAAGTCATTGGGCTCCAGTCACCTGCGACCCCGAAAGGGAACAAGCGGTAGAAAATGGATGGATGGATGGACACTTATTTACTGAATGTATGCCTCAAGTGTGTAAAATTTAAAAATGCATTCCATGAGATTATTATTACATTTTATTTTTGCAGGCAAACTGACACTGACTCAGGAGACCGGAAATTGTCCTGGCTGAGGTCCATGAAAAATGTATTGCAGAATGATGTATTTGTAGATCATGTTGGAAAAAGTAACTTGTGTATTGTAAGGTGTGAAATACTACTTGTGGGGGAGGGGGTCCTTGTCTGAAGTAGATGCACATACTTCAGACTGCTACTGGTTGTGGAGTTGTACAGTTGACTTTTACAGTTATTCTACCTCTACTCTATTTTACATTGAATAATTTGTGTGTGTAATTTTTACATTATATAAAGCCACCTTCATCACCAGAACCAGGAACAAGTTCTCCAGAAATGCCTCGATTAGAGACTTCAGGCCGAGGCAGAGGCAGAGGCAGAGGAAGAGGTGCCAGGCAGACTGAGCAGCCCGCTATAACGAGTGGCACGCGGGCAACTAGGATTCAGCCCCACAGTGATATTGATTTATGTAAATGTGTAAATAGTTTGCAGTGTGAACCAGAGTGTATATTTTTGAACTATATGGTGTGAAGTGTTTGTGCAGTGTTTGTTTTGGAATTTATCAATACATTTATTCACATAACACTTGTTTTTGCCTATTTTTATTGTGAATTTATTTTTCTTTTCATGGAATATTAATGTCAGTAACATAATATAGTGTCTATGTGTAAAGAAATGGATTCCTCTAGTTGTAAGCTTTCAATAGAGCCTCATTGATGTTTGTCGGCTGAAGAAGTCAAAAGTGATCAAACGTTTTCTAAATGTGTCAGATTTGGATAGATTCATCCAACGCCTGGATAAAGTTTTACAAAAAGTGTGGTCAAATACTTGTTTCTACAGATAATGATCTCACATTTGAAACTGAAGTTTTTGTAATGATATAAGTGTATTTCAGGCCTCACATACAAACAGCAGCTACAAACAGCCTCATTGTTAACAAAAACTTAGGCCAGGATAAAGACAAACCTTTTTTGTGGATGTTCCAAGATCTATAACTTTTGTCAGTCAGACTTAGAGGAGTTCTGACTGTTGAGGGTCAAAGTAGAGACCGAGTTTTTGTATATAAACCACATACTTAAAAAACAAGTATGCTTTTAATTTGGAGAGTTGTCTTTAGAGACAGTTGGACAAAAATCTGCCTGAGTATAACAGGTTAAAAAAAAGGGAGGAAAGTCCAATCCCTATGAAGATGGAGATATAACCTCCTTGGCTCACCACGCCCCCTGCTGCATGCTACAATCTCCCACATTTGGCACGTCGTAGATGTATTTAGTCACAAAGTTTATGTACAAAAGCAGACAGCCAACATGGAGCACAAAGTCTGATGTTAAACACAAATAAATCATGTCATCAGTCTTTTTAAATGAACAGAAATGTATCACCATGTGACCACAACTCAACTCACACGCCCCACGCTGGTGGATCCATCTCTCTCTCTTCAGTTCTGTGTTTTTCATCTTCTTGAGGAGCATCTCTGCTTCTCCTGGTGTTCTGAGCACGTGTTTTTTACCTTCAAAAGTCACCAGAAGAGACGCCGGGAAAGAGAACCCATGTCTCAGTTTTCTCCTCCTGAGCTCATCACTGATGTGGTTGAACCTTTGCCGTTGAAAAACCTTGTATGGAATATCTGGAGCAAAGACAACGAACTTATCTTTGTACTGGAGGTCTCCTTTATTTGTCCTACAATGAGGAAATTTCAGTGTTGCAACACAGATTAGGTACAGAAACAGATAATAAGTATACAGCAGTATAATAATAATAATAATTAAAAAAACAGATAACTTGGAAAATAAACTCTTATACTCTTAATAAAAATAACACTCTTATTTACAGTTGCTATATGGACAGAAAATATGACGTGATCTGGACTCCAAATCCAGGATCCTATTTTTCATATTTATTGTTCTCGGACTCCTGTGTTGTCACTCTGGCCCACAGCGCCTCCCTCTGGTCATTACTGTCTGCAGATTGTCCGCATAATCTGAAACACACTGCTCGACTTCGTACTTGTGCACTCCGGTTACTCCCTCTGCTTTCAGCAGCGCCTCTAAAGACTCCATATGACGCTGCATTTTTTGTCTTATTTTGTACATCTTGAGAGAAAACTGATGATTTGATCAAATTCAATCCCCCTTCCGATGCAAAGAAGTAAGATAAGATAAGATATGCCTTTATTATCCACACATGGGGACATTTTTGTGTTACAACGCAAGTACATACAGAGGAAAAGGACAGATAACTTATAGGAAGTTTAAAAAACACTCTCAATAGAAGAAATCTTATGAACAAAAACAAAAACTAACAAAACTCCTGTAGACAGGACCTCTCATATCTTAATAGGGAATAGAAGGAAGAAGATAAAAATACAGATAAAATAAAATAATGATAAAAACAGCTGGCATAAGACAAATAATACTAATAATAATGGTAAAGTAAACACTTTTATTTTCATCAGTAATATGCACATGAATATGGCGGTATTGCACATGATTAAGTCAGTCAGTATTGCACATGTTCAGGGCTAGCAGTGTTTGTTATAAAGTCTGACAGCAGCAGAAGGAAAGACCTGCGAAACCTCTCCTTCACACATCGAGGGTGGATCAGTCTCTCACTGAAGCTGCTCTCCAGAGAGGACAGAGTGTCCTGCAGAGGGTGACACTCATGGTCCAGCATAGATGTGAATCTAGCCAGGACCCTTCTGTCCCCCACCTCCTGCACCGAGTCCAGAGCACAGCCCAGGACGGAGCTGGACTTCTTGATGACTTTGTCCAGCCTCTTCCTCTCCCTCTCTGTGATGCTGCTGCTCCAGCAGGCCACACCTACAGGAGCTGATGCCACCACAGAGTCATAGAAGGTCTTCAGGAGTGGCCCTGTCACTCCAAAAGACCTGAGTCTCCTCAGGAGGTAGAGCCGACTCTGGCTCTTCCTGTACAGTGTGTCTGTGTTGAGTCCAGTCCAGTTTGTGGTTCAGATGAACACCCAGGTACTTGTATGAGTCACTCTCTCAATGTCCCTTCCCTGGATGTTCACTGGTGAGGGGGGCGTGACCTCTGTGGAAGTCCACCACCATCTCCTTGGTCTTCCCCGTGTTGATGAGGAGGTGGTTCCGCTGACACCAGTCCACAAAGTCCTGCGCCAGTCCCCTGTACTCCGCATCATCGTCGTCCGTGATGAGTCCGATGATGGCAGAGTTGTCAGAGAACTTCTGCAGGAAAGAGGTGAAGAGAAAGGTCGCGAGGACGGTGCCCTGCGGCGCCCCCACACTGCAGGTCCCCCACACTGCAGGTCCAAGTGTCAGACACACAGTCCCGGGCTCTCACAAACTGGAGTCGGTCTGTGAGGTAGTCCAGGATCCACTCTGCCAGGTCGTACTCCACACCAGCCGTCTCCAGCTTGTCCCTCAGGAGCTGATGGTGTTGAAGGCGCTGGAAAGATCGAAGAACAGGATCCTCACAGAGCTGCCAGGCTTTTCCAGGTGAGAGAGAGAGCGGTGCAGCAGGGAGATGACGGCGTCCTCCACTCCGATGCCAGGCCGGTATGAAAACTGCAGCGGGTCCATGGCTGAGCTCACGGTGGAGCGGAGGTGGTCCAGGACCAGCCGCTCCAGTGTCTTCATCAGGTGGGACATGAGAGCCACCGGCCTGAAGCTGTTGAGGTCTTTGGCGCGCGGTGTCTTGGGCACAGGTATCTGACAGGAGGTCTTCCAGACCTGTGGTACCACACTCAGCTTCAGGCTCATGTTGAAGACATGCTCCATAACTCCACACAGTTCATCTGCGCAGGACTTAAGGAGCCTGGGGCTGATGCCGTCAGGTCCTGCTGCCTTCCTCACTTTAATCCTCTTCAGCTCACTCCTCACCTGTGCTGCTGTGACAGTAAGTGGTTGGCAAGGGGACTGTGTGCTGGGGGGATGGGTGAGTCCAGGTGGAGTGGGGAGCTATCGGGCCGGAGCAGGGATGTGAAGAGGAACGGATGCAGGCCATTGTCCAGCTGTGGAAGAGGGAGCATGCAGCTGTGCAGGGGGAGGGGCGGGTGACCGATCAAATCTCAGGAAGTGAGAATTCAGTTCATTCACCCACTGTAGGTCCCCCTCCCTCTGGACAGGGGGGACTTTGAAGCCTGAAATGGTTTTCAGGCTCCTCTACACTCCCTGAATGTTCTTTTGCTGCAGCTGCTCCTCCATCCTCCTCTTGTAGCCGGCTTCAGCCTGCCTGATCTTCCTCCTCAGCTCCTTCTGCACAGTCCTCAGCTCCTCCTTGTTCCCTGACCTGAAGGCTCTCTTCTTCTCCTTCAGCAGAGCCTTCAGTTCACGGTTAATCCATGGCTTGTTCTTTGGAAAACACCGCACCGTCCGGGAGGGAACAATGTTCTCAAAACAGAAGTTGATGTCCTTTCCTTGTCCGTGATGCACTCTCTGATGGTGTTGATGTCCTCCCCATGTGGGTCATAAAGCTCAGTCCAGACAGTGGTGCTGAAGCAGTCCCTCAGAGCCTCCTCGCTCTCAGAAGACCACATCCTCACCACACGGGACACCA
Organism: Eucyclogobius newberryi; assembly: GCF_026437365.1. Classification (NCBI taxonomy): domain Eukaryota; kingdom Metazoa; phylum Chordata; class Actinopteri; order Gobiiformes; family Gobiidae; genus Eucyclogobius; species Eucyclogobius newberryi. The sequence continues at coordinate 38,516,816 of NW_027316389.1, read as the reverse complement.
CAGGCTGCCTGTGCACGATGGGTTCATACACAGGCCTCAGATGTACAAGGTTGTGGTCCGAGCCGCCCAGGGGAGGGAGGGGGGAAGAAGAATAAGCCTCTTTGGTGTTGGCAAAGAATAAATCCAGTGTTTTATTGTCTCTGGTGGGGCAGGTAACATACTGGGTGTATGTTGGCAAAACAGAAGAGGGAGAAGCGTGGTTAAAGTCACCAGAGATGAGGAAGAGGGCCTGCGGGTGCTTTGTTTGTAACCTGCTTGTGCAGCACAGCAGTGTTTCACAAGCATTGTCAGCTTTAGCAGACGGGGCTACGTACACTGCCACTACAATAACGTGTGAGAACAGATAATATGGCCTCATGCTAACAGCTAACAGTTCAATGTCTTTGTTACACAGCTGCTCCTTAACTGTGCAGTGACTGGGTCTACATCACTTCTCATGGACAAACACCCCCAGGCCTCCACCTCTTTTCTTTCCACTCTCCCTCGTCCGGTCTGCGCTCAGGAGGTGAAAATGGTCCAAAGCGACAATATGGTCCGGCATTTCTGGGGTTAGCCAAGTCTCTGTGTACAAAATGAGGTATAGATGTATCTGTATACCCGTTCGTACCTTGTAAGACCTTATTGTGGAGCGACCTCGCGTTTCCCATGACGATCGTTGGGAGCGCATGTCTGAAACGTTTCTTCTTTTCCCGGAGTCCGGCGCACATCGCCGCGACAGAAAAAAACCAAACAATAATCCAGCCGAATAAAGTTCGAATCAAATCCGTGTCCAGCGGAAGTAAGATCATGAGAATCTTTATCTGGTCCGGCGGGCGCCCGTTTCTCCTCAGGCTTCGTTAGCTTGTGATGCGGGCTGTTTTCCAATGGGGCCGTGGACCGTCGGCTTTGATTGCTTTGGCCCCGTAGAGTTACCAGACTTGTGCGTTCCTTGTTTACGCATCCCTTGTCAAACGATGATTTTAAAGCCAAGTTTTGCTGCAGACGTGTGAATGCGTCAGCTCCGCTATAACCCGGAAGACATACTCAAATACATTTAGTTTTTACATAAAACATATGTGATGATCATGATCTTAAGCGGGCTCTACTCGCCTCCCTGTGCCCCACACACTGCTTTTAAGACTTTTCTAGTGTTATTTCTTACGATCAAATGAGGGCATAAAGCGGAAGTTTCGAGATGTTCTCTTGTTATTTTTCTATACACAGTACAACTTGCGGTGCCACCTGTGAGCAGCTGGAGCACTAAACGTGACGAGCCCCAGTGTGTGTCTTCGTGCTTCGTGCACATTTTACAGACCAGTGAACCTTCGGACCAGTGAACCTTCGGACTAGCGAACCTTCGGACTAGCGAACCTTTAAAACCTTAGGACTCGTGAATCTTCGGACTAGCGAACCTTTGGAATCGTGGGGGGCAACCGTAGCTTCACAACTTCACAAATCATTCAGATATAAAATAAAGAATTTTTGTCTCACATTGAACCTCGTGCACGTCCACACATATTCATGCATTCTGACATGTTACCTCCAAATTCTGCATATTGTTGTCTGTTTGTAAATGTGTATCTCTGTTTTTACTTAGCTATTATACTAATATTGCTAATGTGCCTATTGTTGCTAATGTTGCTAATGTCTCTCAGTTCCCGCGCACATATTTAGTTCCGTGACCTGTAGACGTGAGAGTTCTCCATGTAAACGTAGTGATTGTGAGGATTTGTGAATATGGACTGAATATATAATACAATGTAAAGCAGTTAAAGTGTCCTGAAAGGCACTATATACATTAAAAAATAAATACATTATTTACTATTGTATTTGGATATAAATTCCAGTTTTGTCAAAAGAAACAAAGGTTTTTGCTTCTGGAGGAACCCTGAAGGTTTCTCAGACCTTGACCTTTTCTAACCTGTTTTACTTTGTATTTCTGATATAGTCCTGAGACTTTCTGGAACTATTTTCTCTACAAACTCTAATCATAATAATTCATCACAGCATTCACAAGGTTTTGCAATGCAAGACGTCATGAATTGTCCTGTACAGCAAACAACATCACACAAACTCCACGGCAGAACATGATCTCTCAGCACACACATGAATAAAGCAAAGAATTCAGCCGAGAGTAAAAACACTGTCTGTGCTGTCGGGGGGAAGGATCTCTTTTTATGGTTTAATTCAACAATAGCGTTTGCGGCGCGGTTTTGGCCATCTCAAGGGCATTCCTGGTGAAATGAGTGAGAGTGTGCCCCATTTATCACCGGCTGACATCTGTCATGTTCCTGCTCGCACTGCCGAGAGGTTAGGGCCACAGACAGCTCGCCTTGTGCAGACGCCATTGCAGACAGCGCCGAGGATTCATCACTAACACAAAGCACTGTCCACTCCTCAGACGTATTCTTCTGCTACAATAACACGCTGTAAGTACACTCTACAGAAGGACGCCGCTGTGCGCTGAGAGGGAGCCATTGTTTATTACAAAGGACTAGATATGTTTAAATGTAATGTAGAAATTCCAACCCGAGAACTCAATCCTCAGGTGCAGCAGGATTCTTTATGCAGAGTGGTTGCTTATGTGTCTTGTGCAGGGACAGAATCATCTCCTATTGAGATCTGAATAGGCTTTGGTATGAACACTGCTGATGAGTGAAGCTGTTAAATGTATTATAGATGTGACTATTAGGCTACATGTCTCTAGTTTACATGTAGTAGAGACATACTAGTAGACACCCGAGTACTCGAGGAGGTTTTTTGTAGTTGGATAGAAGGAGGGTCTAAGGACAGGGGACCCTGGGACATCGCCCCTCGTACCTATGGACATAGTTTAATCCGTGTTTCACTGTCGCCCTCAGAGACAGCTGCAGTTGTGATTTTGGGCGTTACAGAAAGAAATTGAATTTAATTGAATTTAATCAAATTGTTGTTTGGCCAATTACTGTCGATGGTGTCTTAGTCGACCAACATTAATTTGCATTAGTCGACTAATTAATTAATTTACATAAGGAGGATTTGAATGGGACAACAGCAAAACATATGGCGTGAGTAAGATGAAGATCTGGGAGTGAACGATGAGTTTAATCTGCCTTTTTACATTTAATAGTGCTGTTTCCTAGTACTTTTCTTTCTTTTTTTATAAGGTTTTGTGCCTTTATTAGACAGGAAAGGTCAGTGTGATATGTGGATGAGAGAGAAGGGAGGACATGCAGTAAAATGTTGGATTTGGGATTCGAACTCACAACACTGAGGCCAGCTGCACTTGGAGCCTGGCATATGTGCTGTGCCTTAACCACTCCACCACCGGGAGCACCTGAGTACTTTTCTTTGAGGAAAATATGTTCTTCTCCATACTGGGTCAGATACAGAGATATGTTTTAGTCGACTAATCGGTCCAAAGAGCTCGCCTTTAGTCCACCACAGGCCTCGTGACTGTTTTAATGGTTTTAATGGTTTTAATGGTTTTAATGGTGACCCATCAGTCAGTGGCACATTTATGAGGCCAGACAAAAAACACAATAATTAGATTTTGGAATTTTGGAGTGTTGTAAATGTGTCTGGGTTAAACTGGTCAGTATTTAGGTACACAAGTATTTTATGAATGTGAATTTGATCCTGCATTGATACTTTTTCTATTTTAAACATTTTGTTTTCCTGTAGAAAAAGATTCAGTTGTTTCATCTGGACTCCGAGAGTCATTCTCAATCTGTGAATCAAGACCAGGAACTCAGACATTTATCCTACTCTGGGTCGGCCCCCCGAATGAGCAGTGGCACTGCGATAGTGAATGTGCCCACTAACCCAGAGGTTTTGAGTTTGATCCTGAAGAGTGATGACTTTTGAATGTCCCACTGGTGTACAAGTGTGTGAATGACTAACTGAGCATGTGCAGAGGAGAAGAGAAGCTCTAACTGAGCATGTGCAGAGGAGAAGAGAAGCCCTAACTGAGCATGTGCAGAGGAGAAGAGAAGCTCTAACTGAGCATGTGCAGAGGAGAAGAGAAGCTCTAACTGAGCATGTGCAGAGGAGAAGAGAAGCTCTAACTGAGCATGTGCAGAGGAGAAGAGAAGCCCTAACTGAGCATGTGCAGAGGAGAAGAGAAGCCCTAACTGAGCATGTGCAGAGGAGAAGAGAAGCTCTAACTGAGCATGTGCAGAGGATAAGAGAAGCCCTAACTGAGCATGTGCAGAGGAGAAGAGAAGCTCTAACTGAGCATGTGCAGAGGATACGAGAAGCTCTAACTGAGCATGTGCAGAGGAGAAGAGAAGCTCTAACTGAGCATGTGCAGAGGAGAAGAGAAGCTCTAACTGAGCATGTGCAGAGGAAAGAGAAGCTCTAACTGAGCATGTGCAGAGGAGAAGAGAAGCTCTAACTGAGCATTTGCAGAGGAGAAGAAGAAGCCCTGACTGAGCATGTGCAGAGGAGAAGAGAAGCTCTAACTGAGCATGTGCAGAGGAGAAGAGAAGCTCTAACTGAGCATGTGCAGAGGAGAAGAGAAGCTCTAACTGAGCATGTGCAGAGGAAAGAGAAGCTCTAACTGAGCATGTGCAGAGAAGAGAAGCTCTAACTGAGCATGTGCAGAGGAGAAGAGAAGCTCTAACTGAGCATGTGCAGAGGAGAAGAGAAGCTCTAACTGAGCATGTGCAGAGGAGAAGAGAAGCTCTAACTGAGCATGTGCAGAGGAGAAGAGAAGCTCTAACTGAGCATGTGCAGAGGAGAAGAGAAGCTCTAACTGAGCATGTGCAGAGGAGAAGAGAAGCTCTAACTGAGCATGTGCAGAGGAGAAGAGAAGCTCTAACTGAGCATGTGCAGAGGAGAAGAGAAGCTCTAACTGAGCATGTGCAGAGGAGAGAAGCTCTAACTGAGCATGTGCAGAGAAGTGAAGCCCTAACTGAGCATGTGCAGAGGAAAGAGAAGCTCTAACTGAGCATGTGCAGAGGAAAGAGAAGCTCTAACTGAGCATGTGCAGAGGAGAAGAGAAGCTCTAACTGAGCATGTGCAGAGAAAAGAGAAGCTCTAACTGAGCATGTGCAGAGGATAAGAGAAGCTCTAACTGAGCATGTGCAGAGGAGAAGAGAAGCTCTAACTGAGCATGTGCAGAGGAGAAGAGAAGCCCTAACTGAGCATGTGCAGAGGAGAAGAGAAGCTCTAACTGAGCATGTGCAGAGGATAAGAGAAGCTCTAACTGAGCATGTGCAGAGGAGAAGAGAAGCTCTAACTGAGCATGTGCAGAGGAGAGAAGCTCTAACTGAGCATGTGCAGAGGAGAAGAGAACCCCTAACTGAGCATGTGCAGAGGAGAAGAGAAGCTCTAACTGAGCATGTGCAGAGAAAAGAGAAGCTCTAACTGAGCATGTGCAGAGGAGAAGAGAAGCTCTAACTGAGCATGTGCAGAGAAGTGAAGCCCTAATTGAGCATGTGCAGAGGAGAAGTGAAACAATGGCAGCGGGAGTAAGTTAGAAAAACAAGCAGTATTTAATAACACGAATGGCCACATTTTTGTAATGAATTGATTGCTGAAGTGAGATTATTCAATGTGTTAACAGGTGCTAACAGGTGCTAACAGGTGTTGACAGGTGTTAACAGGTGTTAACAGGTGTTAACAGGTGTTAACAGGTGTTAACAGGTGTTTACAGGTGCTAACGGTGCTAAGAGGTGCTAACAGGTGTTAACAGGTGTTAACAGGTGCTAACAGGTGTTGACAGGTGTTAACAGGTGTTTACAGGTGTTGACAGGTGTTTACAGGTGATTACAGGTGTTAACAGGTGTTAACAGGTGTTTACAGGTGTTAACAGGTGTTTACAGGTGATTACAGGTGTTAACAGGTGTTAACAGGTGTTAACAGGTGCTAACAGGTGCTAACAGGTGTTAACAGGTGCTAACAGGTCTTAACAGGTGCTAACAGGTGTTGACAGGTGTTAACAGGTGTTTACAGGTGATTACAGGTGTTAACAGGTGTTAACAGGTGCTAACAGGTGTTAACAGGTGCTAACAGGTGTTAACAGGTGCTAACAGGTCTTAACAGGTGCTAACAGGTGTTGACAGGTGTTAACAGGTGTTTACAGGTGATTACAGGTGTTAACAGGTGCTAACAGGTGTTAACAGGTGCTAACAGGTGTTGACAGGTGTTAACAGGTGTTAACAGGTGTTTACAGGTGTTGACAGGTGTTTACAGGTGATTACAGGTGTTAACAGGTGTTAACAGGTGTTTACAGGTGTTAACAGGTGTTAACAGGTGTTTACAGGTGATTACAGGTGTTAACAGGTGTTAACAGGTGTTAACAGGCGTTAACAGGTGTTTACAGGTGTTAACAGGTGTTAACAGGTGTTTACAGGGGATTACAGGTGTTAACAGGTGCTAACAGGTGTTAACAGGTGTTAACAGGTGTTTACAGGTGATTACAGGTGTTAACAGGTGTTAACAGGTGTTAACAGGTGTTTACAGGTGATTACAGGTGTTAACAGGTGTTAACAGGTGTTAACAGGTGTTTACAGGTGATTACAGGTGTTAACAGGTGCTAACAGGTGTTAACAGGTGTTTACAGGTGATTACAGGTGTTAACAGGTGTTAACAGGTGTTAACAGGTGTTTACAGGTGATTACAGGTGTTAACAGGTGTTAACAGGTGTTAACAGGTGCTAACAGGTGTTAACAGGTGCTAACAGGTGTTGACAGGTGCTAACAGGTGTTGACAGGTGTTAACAGGTGTTAACAGGTGTTTACAGGTGATTACAGGTGTTGACAGGTGTTAACAGGTGTTTACAGGTGTTAACAGGTGTTGACAGGTGTTAACAGGTGTTTACAGGTGTTAACAGGTGTTGACAGGTGTTAACAGGTGTTTACAGGTGTTAACAGGTGTTAATAGGTGTTTGAGATGATGAATAAATCCTTTAACTTGGAGGAACAGGACTTTTATAGTTATTTACAAATAAGGAGTTGTTATAATTAAGAAATAAAAAGCAACACACATTACAATCCATTGATTAAAATATTTAATTAAGGGGGAAAATATATAAATGCATTTCCTAATCTGGACTGCCACTCTACTAAATATATTCACATTAAATGGGAAAGAGAAGTTATTTTTGTATTGACAGACCACAAAATCTCATGTTTGGAAATAATTATTTTGGAGGATGTGACCAGTTTCTTTATAACACCATGGTTTTATAAAGAAACTGGTCACATCCTCCAAAATAATGTGCTCATTATTTAGAGGGAAATGCTGAATGTTGGAGAAATTGTGTTTGTCGGGCGGCAAACCATCACCATGTGTTTGGCCTTGTTCATTTATTAGAAATGAACAAGGCAATGCAGATTCTTTTGGACACCTCCATCCCACTGGAGCTTCACTAGAATGTATTTGGGCCTCAAAACTTCTGCCATGGACACAATTGCAGCTGGGATGGAAAAATGGATGACACAATCTGCATCGATGATTAAGGACTGGACCTCATAATCAATACACGCAATATGGAAAAAAACATTTTTTTATTGGCAATGTGACTAAATGAGACGTCTATTTTGGACTTAAAATGCTTCTTAAAGGATAAATAGAAAAGGATAGACATTCAGGGTTCGAAACTGACCTTGGCATGTACATTTATTTTTCACTTCTGAGTGCAAATGTGATCCAATAAATATTGATGAAGACCCCAGCTGCTCACGCATGCTACTGCTAAATACAAACAAAACTACACGTGTCCTACAGTGAGCTGCTTGCATCTCTTTTTGTTCAAAAGCAACATGGCATCTCTGATCTTAAACTGGTTTTCCAATTATCTTACAAATCCATCTCAACGTGTCAAAGAAAGTGTCCTAAGGAGTACTTCGGGGCGCCATTTTAGGGCCAAATGTATTCTCTATTTATATTTATAATGCTTGTGTTGATTTGTCAAATGTCAAGTATCATTTTTATGCCAATGATCCAGTGCTTTATTCTTGCTCGGCCTCATTAGAACAGGCCATCAAGTCTTTACAGGCTGCTTTCTCTGACAGAGGGTTTCAAACTTACATCTCAGAGGAAAAGAGGTAAATACCTTGTATTGCGGCGATGGCATCCAAACCAAACCAAAGCCGTGGCGGGCTAAGACACGGGTATTTAAGATGGAAGACGCGTCACAGACAGGTGTATGTGCCAGGTTACTTTATTGTTCCAAAGGCAAAACAGACACAACAACAACGATACCTGAACGGTCATTCTGGTGAGATGGAGACGATCAACTCAAAAGAGGACGTAGAACATGAACAAAACGAAATCTGCGTCATCGACTTAAACATAATGTAACGATAATAAAAACTTAACGAAAACTTAACATGACGATAATATAAATGGTCAACAAAAGTCTTCTTCCCGTGCTCAGCCCGCCACCATTATCCAAGCCAATCACACACAGCAGGTGAGCGCTCCTTACACTGCTTAGTGCCGCCCCCAAACACAAGAGTCGTGATCGTAGCAGAGTCGTGATCGTAGCAGAGTCGTGCTCGTAGCAGAGTCGTGATCGTAGCAGAGTCATGCTCGTAACAGAGTCGTGATCGTAACAGAGTCGTGATCGTAGCAGAGTCATGATCGTAGCAGAGTTGTGCTCGTTAGCAGAGTCGTAGTCGTGCTCGTAACAGAGTCGTGATCGTAGCAGAGTCGTGCTCGTAGCAGAGTCGTGCTCGTAACAGAGTCGTGATCGTAACAGAGTCGTGATCGTAGCAGAGTCATGATCGTAGCAGAGTTGTGCTCGTTAGCAGAGTCGTAGTCGTGCTCGTAACAGAGTCGTGATCGTAGCAGAGTCGTGCTCGTAGCAGAGTCGTAATCGTGCTCGTAGCAGAGTCGTGATCGTAGCAGAGTCGTGCTCGTAGCAGAGTCGTGATCGTAGCAGAGTCGTGCTCGTAACAGAGTCGCGCTCGTAGCAGAGTCGTGCTCGTAGCAGAGTCGTGCTCGTAACAGAGTCGTGATCATAGCAGAGTCGTGATCGTAGCAGAGTCGTAGTCGTGCTCGTAGCAGAGTCGTGATCGTAGCAGAGTCGTAGTCGTGCTCGTAGCAGAGTCGCGCTCGTAGCAGAGTCGTGATCGTAGCAGAGTCGCGCTCATAGCAGAGTCGTGCTCGTAGCAGAGTCATGCTCGTAGCAGAGTCGTGCTCGTGGCAGAGTCGTGATAGTAGCAGAGTCGCGCTCGTAGCAGAGTCGTGCTCGTAGCAGAGTCGTGATCGTAGCAGAGTCATGCTCGTAACAGAGTCGTGATCGTAACAGAGTCGTGATCGTAGCAGAGTCATGATCGTAGCAGAGTTGTGCTCGTTAGCAGAGTCGTAGTCGTGCTCGTAACAGAGTCGTGATCGTAGCAGAGTCGTGCTCGTAGCAGAGTCGTAATCGTGCTCGTAGCAGAGTCGTGATCGTAGCAGAGTCGTGCTCGTAGCAGAGTCGTGATCGTAGCAGAGTCGTGCTCGTAACAGAGTCGCGCTCGTAGCAGAGTCGTGCTCGTAGCAGAGTCGTGCTCGTAGCAGAGTCGCGCTCGTAGCAGAGTCGTGATCGTAGCAGAGTCGCGCTCATAGCAGAGTCGTGCTCGTAGCAGAGTCATGCTCGTAGCAGAGTCGTGCTCGTGGCAGAGTCGTGATAGTAGCAGAGTCGCGGCCGTAGCAGAGTCGTGATCGTAGCAGAGTCGCGCTCGTAGCAGAGTCGCGCTCGTAGCAGAGTCGCGCTCGTAGCAGAGTCGTGATCGTAGCAGAGTCGTGCTCGTAACAGAGTCGTGATCATAGCAGAGTCGTGCTCGTAGCAGAGTCGTGATCGTAACAGAGTCGTGATCTTAACAGAGTCGTGATCGTAGCAGAGTCATGCTCGTGTCCTTGCGCCTGCACAAACGGCTCCTACAGCTTGATTCATTCCAGACCATGAGCTGTCTTGTTACCATCATTTACAAACATTTTCCCATTAATTAAGTTTAAAGCTTTGGTTCTACAATGAAGAGGGAATACATGAAATGTCAAATGTGTATTTAAGACAGTTTATTAAGAGAGAGATCTGTTTTTTGGCTAAATTATGCTTATTGATCAGAAGAGACTTCTTGGAATATCTATATAACACATATTAAAAAGGTCAGTGAAACCAGTTGTATGTCAATAGTAAAATAAAAACATTTCAGTGGCGCATGTGACAATCCAAAATTAATTTTGTTCCTTTGATACTTTCTTTAGCTACGACAAGAAGTCTGAAATTTATCAAAAGAAACATCAAATAATTGTTGACAACAGAACAGTCCTTTTAAATAAATGTGCTCTAGAGACTCACATGCTCCGTCTGGGTCGGTTCAGTTTTCCCTCACACGCTTGAAAATGGTAGAAGCGCAATTATATTCTCTAACTGGAAAATGATAACGGTGCAGCTCATTATATTTTACTAATAGTGTTAATTGTTTCATGTTGCACCACATCATCAAAGCAAATTCCTTCTGTACTTTAATTCTTAGACTCATTCACTGTCAGTGGCAGTGACACATGTTCTGATCCGTTTAGAAGCTCGTCAGGTCAGATCAAAACAGTGAGGCAGCTGTTGAGGACATTTCTTTTACTTTATCAGAAGAAATCAGAAGCCATCATTTTACAGGGACATTTCTGCTGCGCCTCATCCACCTGCAGAGTGTGTGCATGATGTGGACACCGCTCCACAGACGTTCTGTCGTCAGCTGGAGGATGCAGTGGCCAGTGGAGACATGAGCCAACACACTTGGGCCACACGGTTTGATACTTGTCAACCAGAAAATGAAGATCAAGCCAAGATGAACCTGGTGCTGACTGAGAAGATTCACACTGAACAAAAATGCTCCTGCACAACATGGTAAAGGACCTTGTTTCTTGTCACTGGGATCGGCGGCTGTCACTTGTCACACAAAGTGGTAGAAGATGGATTAGAAAGATGAATGCATGTGTAATAACTGTGAATTAGTATTATTATGCAGCAAATTATTGTAAAATGCGGTTTTATTGCATAATCTACACATTTTGATCATTAATGATAAGTCATTTACGGTGTTTTGTCCAGTGTTTGTTTGTGTGATTTCTTTTAATATTTTACAGTGCACTGGGCTTTTTGCCATTTTTTCCCAATCTAGTTTTACAATCAAACTACAAATCTACAATTTGTATTTTGATTAACAAAATAAAACCCTAAAGTGAAATGATGTGACATGATTGAAGTGTTTGCACACAGCTGCCTCCTGGACCTGCACAGAGCATGTTAACAAACTGCTCTTTTTATAACCATGTTTACTCTTCAGAACCGCTGACGTGCTTGAATGTAAAACAACTCGCACATTCTTTATGACTTCATATGAAACACTGTGGCTTATAATAATCCTGCAGGTGCATATTTCTGGATGAGACGTTGGAGTAATTATACAGAATGCCTTTTACCGCTGCTGTGATATGTTCATTAGAGGCGCAGTGTTTGTAAGTTGGAGGATTGCCATGGCGAGTGCTGTCCTCTGTTCTTTACATCCTGGTGCAGATGTGGGCGTGAACATGACCAGATTAATGCCACTTTGGTTAAGAGGTTCTCCCAATGATAAAATGAGCTCAGAGTAAACGGGTAATGCTTTGATTCAGTTCTATGACATGATTCTATGGCTACAGTCAGGCATGTTTGCAGCATGTATGTCATGGTCATGAACATGCTCTGTCCCCAACAAATAAACTAATAATACAAAGAATACATTTTAGTCTGTTTTACGTTAAGTTTTCCTTATTGAATTTGTAAGTGTTCATAAGAAATATCCAAAATGCTAAACGAAAATCCACAAATGTTGAATGTTGAAATGTTGATCATTTGAATTTGAGATTGGTTCTTTGAGCTTGAAGAAGACATCTACTTTTTCTGATATTATTTGGTAATAAACTATCAATCAACCATCCATCCATCCATTTTCTGCCGCTTATCCGGGGCCGGGTCGCGGGGACCCAGACTTCCCTCTCCTAAGACACTTCCTCTAACTCCTCCGGGGGGATCCCGAGGCGTTCCCAGGCCAGCCGAGAGACATAGTCTCTCCAGCGTGTCCTGGGTCTTCCCGGGGCCTCTTCCCGGTGGGACATGACTGAAACACCTCCCGAGGGAGGCGCCCAGGAGGCATCCGGAACAGATGCCCGAGCCACCTCAGCTGGCTCCTCTCGACGTGGAAGAGCAGCGGCTCTACTCCGAGCTCCCCCCGTGTGGCCGAGCTCCTCACCTTATCTCTAAGGGAGCGCCCAGCCACATGGCGGAGGAAATTCATTTCGACCGCTTGTATCCGCGATCTTGTTCTTTCGGTCACTACCCAAAGCTCATGACCATAGGTGAGGGTAGGAACGTAGACCGACCGGTAAATAGAGAGCTTTGTCTTTCGGCTCCTTCTTCACCACAACAGTCCGATGCAGCGACTGCATCACTGCAGCCGCTGCACCGATCCGCCTGTCGATCTCACGCTCCATCCTTCCCTCACTCGTAAACAAGACCCGAGATACTTGAACTCCTCCACTTGGGGCAAGGACACCCCACCCACCTGAAGAGGGCAAGCCACCTTTTTCCGGTCGAGAACCATGGCCTCGGATTTGGAGGTGCTGATTCTCATCCCAACCGCTTCACACTCGGCTCAAACCGTCCCAGTGCATGTTTCAGGTCCGGGTTTGATGGAGCCATCAGGACAACATCGTCTGCAAACAGCAGAGCTGGAATCCTGTGGTCCCCAGACCGGACCCCCTCCGACCCCTGACTGCGCCTAGAAATTCTGTCCATAAAAATTATGAACAGAACCGGTGACAAAGGGCAGCCCTGGCGGAGTCCAACATGCACTGGGAACAGGACTGACTTACTGCCGGCAATGGACACAGCTCCTGCTCCGGTCATACAGGGACCGGACAGCCCTGACCAAAGGGCCCCGGACCCCGTACTCCCGGAGCACCCCCCAAAGGACACCCCGAGGGACACGGTCGAAAGCCTTCTCCAGATCCACAAAGCACATGTGGACTGGTTGGGCAAACTCCCATGAACCCTCGAGCACCCGATGGAGAGTATAGAGCTGGTCCAGTGTTCCACGACCGGGACGAAAACCACTCTGCTCCTCCTGAATCCCAGGTTCCACTGTCGGTCAGATTCTCCTCTCCAGTACCTTGGAATAGACCTTACCCGGGAGGCTGAGGAGTGTGATCCCTCTGTAGTTGGAACACACCCTCCGGTCCCCCTTCTTAAACAGAGGGACCACCACCCCGGTCTGCCAGTCCAGAGGCACGGTCCCCGACCGCCACGCGATGTTGCAGAGACGTGTCAACCAAGACAGTCCTACAACATCCAGATACTTTAGGTAATCAGGGCGGATCTCATCCACCCCCGGAGCCCTGCCACCGAGGAGTTTGCGAACAACCTCAGTGACTTCAGCTTGGCTGATGGATGAGCCAGCCTCCGAGTCCCCGGTCTCTACTTCCTCTTCGGAAGACGTGACTGAGGGATTAAGGAGATCCTCAAAGTATTCCTTCCACCGTCCGACGACATCCCCAGTCGAGGTCAGCAGGCCTCCACCTGCACTGTAAACGGTGTTGGTGAGGCACTGCTTCCCCCTCCTGAGGCGCCGGACGGTTTGCCAGAATTTCTTTGGTGCCGACCGATAGTCCTCCTCCATGGCCTCCCCGAACTCCTCCCAGGCCCGGGTTTTTGCCTCTGCGACAGCACGAGCCGCGGCTCGCTTGGCCTGCCGATACCTGTCGATGACCTCCGGAGACCCACAAGCCAGAGTGGCCTGATAGGCCTCCTTCTTCAGTCTGACGGCATCCCTTAATTCCGGTGTCCACCACCGGGTTTGGGGGTTGCCGCCACGACAGGCACCGGAGACCTTGCGACCACAGCTCCGAGCAGCCGCATCAACAATGGAGGCGGAGAACATGGTCCACTCGGACTCAATGTCCCCAACCTCCCCCGGGACATGGGAGAAGCTCTCCCGGAGGTGCGAGTTGAATACCCTACTGACAGAGGGCTCCACAAGACGTTCCCAACAGACCCTCACAATGCGCTTGGGTCTGCCAAGTCTGTCCGGCTTCCTCCTCCGCCAGCGGATCCAACTCACCACCAGGTGGTGATCGGTTGACAACTCTGCCCCTCTCTTCACCCGAGTGTCCAAGACACGCGGCCGGAGGTCTGATGACACAACAACAAAGTCGATCATTGACCTCCGGCATAGGGTGTCCTGGTGCCATGTGCACTGATGAACACCCTTGTGCTTGAACATGGTGTTCGTTATGGACAAACCGTGGCTAGCACAGAAGTCCAATAACTGAACACCGCTCGGGTTCAGATCGGGGAAGGCGTTCTTCCCGATCACCCCTCCCCAGGTGTCACTGTCATTGCCCACGTGGGCGTTGAAGTCCCCCAGTAGAACAACGGAGTCCCCGGTCGGTGCACTGTCCAGTACTCCTCCCAAGGACTCCAAGAAGGCCGGGTACTCTGCACTGCTGTTCGGCCCGTAGGCCGCCACAACAGTGAGAGACCTGTCCCCCACCCGAAGGCGGAGGGACGCGACCCTCTCGTTCACCGGGGTAAACTCCAACACGTGGCGGCTGAGCTGGGGGGCTATAAGCAAGCCCACACCAGCCCGCCGCCTCTCCCCGCGGGCAACACCAGAGAAGTGGAGCGTCCAGCCCCTCTCGAGGAGATGGGTTCCAGAGCCCAAACTGTGCGTGGAGGTGAGGCCGACTATATCTAGTCGGTATCGCTCAACCTCCCGCACAAGCTCAGGCTCTTTCCCCCCCAGCGAGGTGACATTCCATGTCCCCAGAGTTAGTCTCTGTGTCTGGAGATCTGGATCCTCCTGCGGGTAGTGGGCCCACAGGAGGGCGGCCCCACGTCGCTCCTTCGGGCTGTGCCCGGCCAGGCCCCGTGGGGTAAGACCCGGCCACCAGGCGCTTGCCATCGAGCACCCATCCCAGGCCTGGCTCCAGGATGGGGCCCCGGTGACGCCGATCCGGGTGACGTAAACGGCCTTGTTCTTTTACTCATCATAGGGGGACCTGTTTGCCTCGGGAGACCCTACCAGGGGCTTGAAGCCCCCGACAACATAGCGCCCGGGATCATTCGGGCGCTCAAACCCCTCCACCACGTGAAGGTGTCATCAATCAACCAGAGCAGAATTTTTCATTTTGTTAATTGCAATCTGCAATATTAATATATATCGACAATAGAAACAGGTCCGTTGACCTCCTGATGTTTTGGTTTTGTTTTGAGCACTCAAGCCTCTAACATGGCGAGGGTGAAGTTATTTGTAAGATCTGAACACGCTTAACCTACTCTGGATCTCCAAATGATTCACTGCAATGAGCTTATGCAAACGTTTACAGTCTTTATAAAGCTAGCAGCTGGCATGCTAGCAGCAAAGTTCCTATTTTTAGTGAATACAAATAAATCAGGTACAGGCTGTTTAAACTGTGGATAGAGACGTTTGCAGAGTTGCATGAGATCAATGTCTGGAACAGTTTAAAGTGTTTGCGATTGGCTGCACAGACTTGTCATATTGATTGTATTGATTGTCTGTAAGTTGTTGTAACTGATAACAATCATGTCTTTGGAGTTGAATAATGGCCCCACCCCCACACTCATGTCTAGGTCAAAATACAGAAACTATTAAAATGAATATTTTGCCCAGATTTCTCGATCTATTCCAGACTTTCCGATTTCCATCACTGTTTGAATAGAGGAATAAAACTTTGTATGACAAGGCAAGAACCCTTGAATCTGATTCAAAGCTCTTCAACTATCAAAAGACAGAGGCTGGGATTTGCCCTGTCTAATAAATGACTTTATTTCAGCTCAGATCAGAGCGTTGCTGGTGCGATCCAGAATATGAAGCTCGATGGAAAAATAATGAGAGTAATGTTGTGCCGGGGGTTCCTGTGCAGGCCTTAGGGTTAGTCATTGTGTTAATAGATTAAGAATATGTATTCATCATCTTTAGCAGAACAGTTTTCTTGTTTCTTGTTTCTTCCTTCTCCTTAACACGGGGAGAAGCCTGAAATAACATGTACAAGTTGGATTTGGTAAACCAAAAGGGACAAACTCTTGTTCTGTTTGTTTTGTATTGTACAAAAACACATATTAAAACAATTAAATAAAGTAAAAAACTAATAATGGCATTTTGTTTATTTATGTTGATGGTGAAGACATTGCACTTTGTTTCAGTCTTTGTTTCATGTGTCTAGGCCCAGTGATTAAGAGACTAAATATTAAACATTGACTTTTACCACAGATTTGACCACATATTCTTAAAACACATATTGTTCCGTTAAGTGTAAATATATAATTTACTCACCAATGACTTTTTAAAGACAATATTCTAAATCCCACTGCAGGGCATGCCTCAAACTTGACTTGTCCAGACGTATTTTAGGAAGTTATTTTAAGAAGTGACTTTAGGCGCCAGCTAAACTGAGCATGTCCGCGCTCTACGTGAAGGTTACACAGATATTATGAGTAACACTAAGTGGAAACGTGAATTTTAATATGTTCAAATGTAAAGTACTTATATGTAATACTTATCTTGGACATCAGAAAATTCATTGTTAACACTTTTTTAAAATTTTCTTTTGTTATCATGATAAGACAGTATAATCACATACAAAAGCATTTTACATTGCCACATATTTGTTTCAAAAGAGTCAGGGTTTCTCAGCTGAGTCGTCTTCAGGTCCTAATGTTGTAAGGCTGTTGTTCTTCTCAGAAACAGCAGGGGGCGATAACGGAAACTTCAAACGCCCCAAAGACACATGTTTGACCATCACAGACTTGCAAACGCGTCCAATAAGGTGATAATGTCATTTTGTTCTGCTTTAAATGGCGACCTGTATTTTACTGAAGTACATTTTAGAGTGGATACTTTTTACTTTGACTTCACTCCATCTGCGAGCTGGTATCTGTACTTTCTACTGTACTACCTTTTTGGACTGGAATGAATGTGGTTAGAGGAGTTCTTTTGAACACATTCATGGGGAAATTCTGCCTGAAAGTTGTGAGTCCAAGTCCCAATAAAAGCTAAGATAATTATATATAACACAAATTCACAAGAAAGTAACTGACTTTTAAACTTTAACTTTAAATTACAATTCAAAACATTTGTACAATTCAAAATAGAGTACTCTAATTTATCTGTTTTTATTCAACAAAACAACAATGTGGCTGTGTTAAACTCGCACTTGTGTCTTCTGTGTGTGTGTCACCGTGTGTGTGTCACTCGTGTGTGTATACTGCCCTCTGCAGGACAAACACTGCCCCCTGCACTGTCCTGTGCTCTCTTCTCACCTTCACTTTAAAAGAGAAGATGCTGCAAGTGAAAGGAATAAAATGTAAAAAGCTCAATTTGAAGCATCTTTGAAGTTTCCAAAAATAATACATGTATGGCTCCCTGTTTTATCATATAATGTTATATGATCTATATCATATATAGATTGAAAACACGTTAAACGCATTTTACTTGTCAAAATGATCTCATATTTGGAACATCTAAATCTATAAAATGGACAGACATAGGTTTAAATGACTTTCTTCAGTTTGTTGACATATTATATAAGATAAAGAGGGGTTTTGGATTTCTTATTTAGTTAAAGTCTGGATAACAAAAGGAATGGACTTTTTTTTCAAAAACAATTAAAAGCTTTGATTTGAAGGATAAGAACTTTATTATATACGGTGTGTACAACGGTCTGATACAGCGACCGCCTGTCAATCACGCTCCATCCTTCACCCACTCGTGAACAAGACCCCAAGACACTTGAACTCCTCCACTTGGGGCAAGGACTCCCCACCCACCTGGAGAGGGCAAGACACCTTTCTCCTGTTGAGAACCACGGTCTCGGACTTGGAGGTGCTGATTCTCATCCCAGACGCTTCACACTCTGATGAATGCCACCGTTAAAAATGGCTTATTAGACCAGCGGTTAAGAAATGCTCAGTGGTGCCTCCATTTCCCCAAACTACTTTGAACATGTAAAAAATGCATAGGGCTTTGATGCCTGTCATAAAACATGAAGGTGACTATTTGTAAAGATTTGTTTGTATTCATCTAATTGTATAAATATTGCATGAATCACAATCCAAGTGGGGTTTGGTGACAAAAATCATATCCTGTATTTTGGTGCATTTTAGACTCAATACAGACCATTCTCAGCCCTCGTCACTGATTCCATGAATTGCACGTGAAGTGACGTTTGAGGGTGTCAAAAATGATACGGTGCACGCTAACTCACTCTGCTGTGATGCTAACTCACTTTGCTGTGATGCTAACTCACTCTGCTGTGATGCTAACTCACTCTGCTGTGATGCTAACTCACTTTGCTGTGATGCTAACTCACTCTGCTGTGATGCTAACTCACTCTGCTGTGATGCTAACACACTCTGCTGTGATGCTAACTCACTTTGCTGTGATGCTAACTCACTCTGCTGTGATGCTAACTCACTCTGCTGTGACGCTAACTCACTCTGCTGTGATGCTAACTCACTTTGCTGTGATGCTAACTCACTCTGCTGTGATGCTAACACACTGCTGTGATGCTAACTCACTTTGCTGTGATTCTAACTCACTCTGCTGTGACGCTAGCTCACTCTGATGTGACGCTAGCTCACTCTGCTGTGACGCTAACTCACTCTGCTGTGACGCTAACTCACTCTGCTGTGATGCTAACTCACTTTGATGTGACGCTAACTCACTCTGCTGTGACGCTAACTCACTCTGCTGTGATGCTAACTCACTTTGGTGTGACGCTAACTCACTCTGCTGTGATGCTAACTCACTCTGCTGTGATGCTAACTCACTCTGCTGTGATGCTAACTCACTCTGCTTATATTTTATTTATGTACATATCATGCCTATTTCTAACCTTATTTTAACTTTACTTACCTATATTATCTGTTAGCTGTTATGTATTCATTGTTCAATGTTTTGTTGTTTGTTTGCACCAAATCACCAGGACAAGTTCTTATGTTTGTGAATTTTGTTCATTGACAAATGGCAATAAACCTTATTCTGATTCTGCTGTGATGCTAACTCACTCTGCTGTGATGCTAACTCACTCTGCTGTGATGCTAACTCACTCTGCTATGATGCTAGCTCACTCTGCTGTGATGCTAACTCACTCAGCTGTGATGCTAACTCACTCTGCTGTGATGCTAACTCACTCTGCTGTGATGCTAACTCACTCTGCTGTGATGCTAACTCACTTTGGTGTGACGCTAACTCACTCTGCTGTGATGCTAACTCACTCTGCTTATATTTTATTTATGTACATATCATGCCTATTTCTAACCTTATTTTAACTTTACTTACCTATATTATCTGTTAGCTGTTATGTATTCATTGTTCAATGTTTTGTTGTTTGTTTGCACCAAATCACCAGGACAAGTTCTTATGTTTGTGAATTTTGTTCATTGACAAATGGCAATAAACCTTATTCTGATTCTGCTGTGATGCTAACTCACTCTGCTGTGATGCTAACTCACTCTGCTGTGATGCTAACTCACTCAGCTGTGATGCTAACTCACTCTGCTGTGATGCTAACTCACTCTGCTGTGATGCTAGCTCACTCTGCTGTGATGCTAACTGACTGCTGTGATGCTAGCTCACTCTGCTGTGACGCTCACTCACTCTGCTGTGATGCTAACTCACTCTGCTGTGATGCTAACTCACTCTGCTGTGATGCTAGCTCACTCTGCCGTGATGCTAACTGACTGCTGTGATGCTAGCTCACTCTGCTGTGACGCTCACTCACTCTGCTGTGATGCTAACTCACTCTGCTGTGATGCTAACTCACTCTGCTGTGATGTTAACTCACTCTGCTATGATGCTAGCTCACTCTGCTGTGATGCTAACTCACTCAGCTGTGATGCTAACTCACTTTGCTGTGATGCTAGCTCACTCTGCCGTGATGGTAACTGACTGCTGTGATGCTAGCTCACTCTGCTGTGACGCTAACTCACTCTGCTGTGATGCTAGCTCACTCTGCTGTGATGCTAATGTAGCATTTGAGGGTAAAGCCTCCACTCGTATAAGATAATCCTTTATTGTCCCACATGGGGAAATTCCATAACTCACATAATGCGATTAACATCAGTATACAAGGACACAGGTTCGTATATTGATAAGAGGACAGGTTGCTCCATTTTAAGCATAATTCATTTGTTTGTTTAGCTGATTTTGTTGACTGGATGGTTCAAAATGTGCTTGGTTTTTTTACAGAGTTTATATCAAAAGAAATAGGCGCTCTCCGAGGGGACAGAGGCACTATAAAAGAGCGTCTGATCAGGGCCTAATTACGAGTTCACTTTGAATGCATTATTGTACTATACCTGCTACATAGAGTAAAAGCATGACCCACACACACCGAGCGGCCAGCACCCGGAAGAAGAACAACAAAGAGCCTTTTATACGCACACGTCCACACTTCTACACGTCCACACTCTACTTATGGGGGGGGGGGGATTTAGACAGTGAGCTCTGAGTATGCAGAAATATCACCACGCCTCACCATTGTTTGTGCAGCTCTCTCAAAGTTTTAGAGTGTCCGTATAATCCACATAGTCCCATTAGCCCCTTCGGCTCGGGCCTAATAATAATAATAATAACTAGATAATATGCAATGACTGAAGCCATTGCGAGTGTCTGCATTCTTGCGTGAAAGTACGTGTGTAAGAGTACTAGATGTGTGTAAGTCTAAAGAACAAAGCCTAAAGAATAAAGTCTAAAGAATAATTCTATGTCTATGTCTCTGTGTTGGCCCTGCGACAAGTTGGCCACTGTCCAGGGTGTACCCCGCCTAAGGCCCGAAGTCACTGGGGCCGCGACCCCGAAAGGGAACAAGCGGTAGAAAATGGATGGATGGATGGATGGAATAATAATTCTAATGCCCCATTAATTTCAATGGGGAAAAAGTACTAATACTTTTGAAAATACTGCAAAAAGTACAAGTTGTTCAAATGTCAAAAGTAATAGCACACGTAATACTGTGAAAGCGATCGTAATTAGGTATAACTTGTTAAATTGGTTGAAGTGTTAAGTTGAAACGCGCGATATACGCAGACACTCAATAAATATAGCCACAAGCTACAACGATCAGCCCTCACCACGCTGCTGCAGCCCCGCAACACAAGAGGAGGGGCCACTCACGCACAGAATACTTTTATTACACCTACTCCCCATTGCTTTATTGTGTACTGAAAATGTTAATCCATCCATCCATCCATCTTCTGCCGCTTTATCCGGGGCCGGGTCGCGGGGGCAGCAGTCTGAGCAGGGACTCCCAGACTTCCTTCTCCCCAGACACTTCCTCTAACTCCTCCGGGGGGATCCCGAGGCGTTCCCAGGCCAGCCGAGAGACATAGTCTCTCCAGCGTGTCCTGGGTCTTCCCCGGGGCCTCTTCCCGGTGGGACATGTCTGAAACACCTCCCGAGGGAGGCGCCCAGGAGGCATCCGGAACAGATGCCCGAGCCACCTCAGCTGGCTCCTCTCGACGTGGAGGAGCAGCGGCTCTACTCCGAGCTCCCCCCGTGTGGCCGAGCTCCTCACCTTATCTCTAAGGGAGCGCCCAGCCACACGGCGGAGGAAACTCATTTCGACCGCTTGTATCCGCGATCTTGTTCTTTCGGTCACTACCCAAAGCTCATGACCATAGGTGAGGGTAGGAACGTAGACCGACCGGTAAATCGAGAGCTTTGCCTTTCGGCTCAGCTCCTTCTTCACCACAACAGTCCGATGCAGCGACTGCATCACTGCAGCCGCTGCACCAATCCGCCTGTCGATCTCACGCTCCATCCTTCCCTCACTCGTAAACAAGACCCGAGATACTTGAACTCCTCCACTTGGGGCAAGGACACCCCACCCACCTGGAGAGGGGCAAGCCACCTTTTTCCGGTCGAGAACCATGGCCTCGGATTTGGAGGTGCTGATTCTCATCCCAGCCGCTTCACACTCGGCTGCAAACCGTCCCAGTGCATGTTGCAGGTCCGGGTTTGATGGAGCCATCAGGACAACGTCGTCTGCAAACAGCAGAGATGAGATCCTGTGGTCCCCAAACCGGACACCCTCCGACCCCCGACTGCGCCTAGAAATTCTGTCCATAAAAATTATGAACAGAACCGGTGACAAAGGGCAGCCCTGGCGGAGTCCAACATGCACTGGGAACAGGTCTGACTTACTGCCGGCAATGCGAACACAGCTCCTGCTCCGGTCATACAGGGACCGGACAGCCCTGAGCAAAGGGCCCCGGACCCCGTACTCCCGAAGCACCCCCCAAAGGACACCCCGAGGGACACGGTCGAAAACCTTCTCCAGATCCACAAAGCACATGTGGACTGGTTGGGCAAACTCCCATGAACCCTCGAGCCCCCGATGGAGGGTATAGAGCTGGTCCAGTGTTCCACGACCGGGACGAAAACCACTCTGCTCCTCCTGAATCCGAGGTTCGACTATCGGTCGGATTCTCCTCTCCAGTACCTTGGAATAGACCTTACCTGGGAGGCTGAGGAGTGTGATCCCTCTGTAGTTGGAACACACCCTCCGGTCCCCCTTCTTGAACAGAGGGACCACCACCCCGGTCTGCCAGTCCAGAGGCACGGTCCCCGAACGCCACGCGATGTTGCAGAGACGTGTCAACCAAGACAGTCCTACAACATCCAGATACTTTAGGTACTCAGGGCGGATCTCATCCACCCCCGGAGCCCTGCCACCGAGGAGTTTGCGAACAACCTCAGTGACTTCAGCTTGGGTGACGGATGAGCCAGCCTCCGAGTCCCCGGTCTCTACTTCCTCTTCGGAAGACGTGACTGAGGGATTAAGGAGATCCTCAAAGTATTCCTTCCACCGTCCGACGACATCCCCAGTCGAGGTCAGCAGGCCTCCACCCGCACCGTAAACGGTGTTGGTGAGACACTGCTTCCCCCTCCTGAGGCGCCGGACGGTTTGCCAGAATTTCTTTGGTGCCGACCAATAGTCCTCCTCCATGGCCTCCCCGAACTCCTCCCAGGCCCGGGTTTTTGCCTCTGCGACAGCACGAGCCGCGGCTCGCTTGGCCTGCCGATACCCCTCGATGACCTCCGGAGACCTACAAGCCAGAGTGGCCTGATAGGCCTCCTTCTTCAGTCTGACGGCATCCCTTACTTCCGGTGTCCACCACCGGGTTCGGAGGTTGCCGCCACGACAGGCACCGGAGACCTTGCGACCACAGCTCCGCGCAGCCGCATCAACAATGGAGGCGGAGAACATGGTCCACTCGGACTCAATGTCCCCAGCCTCCCCCGGGACATGGGAGAAGCTCTCCCGGAGGTGCGAGTTGAATACCCTACTGACAGAGGGCTCCACTAGACGTTCCCAACAGACCCTCACAATGCGCTTGGATCTGCCAAGTCTGTCCGGCTTCCTCCTCCGCCAGCACATCCAACTCACCACCAGGTGGTGATCGGTTGACAACTCTGCCCCTCTCTTCACCCGAGTGTCCAAGACACGCGGCCGGAGGTCTGATGACACGACAACAAAGTCGATCATTGACCTCCGGCCTAGGGTGTCCTGGTGCCATGTGCACTGATGAACACCCTTGTGCTTGAACATGGTGTTCGTTATGGACAATCCGTGGCTAGCACAGAAGTCCAATAACTGAACACCGCTCGGGTTCAGATCGGGGAAGCCGTTCTTCCCGATCACCCCTCTCCAGGTGTCACTGTCATTGCCCACGTGGGCGTTGAAGTCCCCCAGTAGAACAACGGAGTCCCCGGTCGGTGCACTGTCCAGTACCCCTCCCAAGGACTCCAAGAAGGCCGGGTACTCTGCACTGCTGTTCGGCCCGTAGGCCGCCACAACAGTGAGAGACCTGTCCCCCACCCGAAGGCGGAGGGACGCGACCCTCTCTTTCACCGGGGTAAACTCCAACACGTGGCGGCTGAGCTGAGGGGCTATCAGCAAGCCCACACCAGCCCGCCGCCTCTCCCCGCGGGCAACACCAGAGAAGTGGAGCGTCCAGCCCCTCTCGAGGAGATGGGTTCCAGAGCCCAAACTGTGCGTGGAGGTGAGGCCGACTATATCTAGTCGGTATCGCTCAACCTCCCGCACAAGCTCAGGCTCTTTCCCCCCCAGCGAGGTGACATTCCATGTCCCCAGAGTTAGTCTCTGTGTCTGGAGATCTGGTCGCCGAGGCCCCTGCCGTCGACTGCCGCCCAGATCTCTCTGCACCGGCCCCTTATGGATCCTCCTGCGGGTGGTGGGCCCACGGGAGGGCGGCCCCACGTCGCTCTTTCGGGCTGTGCCCGGCCGGGCCCCGTGGGGTAAGACCCGGCCACCAGGCGCTCGCCATGGAGCACCCATCCCAGGCCTGGCTCCAGGATGGGGCCCCGGTGACGCCGATCCGGGCGACGTAAACTGCCTTGTTCGTGTTGTCATCATAGGGGGCTTCTGAACCGATCTTTGTCTGACCCGTCACCTAGGACCTGTTTGCCTTGGGAGACCCTACCAGGGGCATGAAGCCCCCGACAACATAGCTCCCGGGATCATTCGGGCACTCAAACCCCTCCACCACTTTAAGGTGTCGGTTCAAGGAGAGGTGAAAATGTTAATATTTTGGGAAAAGTTTGGGGTTGTGTCACACAAAGACGATGATTCTCACAAAATGTTCGGTTAAGTGGGCAAAAGCCCAAGCAGGAGTTTGTAAAAGTATCAAGTGTAAGTATGTTCAAATTTCAGAGATTTGGCGATTTTCCCATTGGAATAACACCGTTACGCCGATACAAATATGAAATGGGCCTCATCAACTTTTTTGATTGGAATGCCAAAATGGAATTTTGTGCAACATTTTTTTTATGGAAAAACTAAATATTTTGTTCCCCATATAACATGTCATTTCACTCTGTAGTGGGCCCTATTGTGCCAAATACATTTGTTTCACTTCAAGTAGTTTTAGGGCAAAGGGTTTAACACCTGACTCAAATGTGACACAATTCAGACTTCGTATGCTCAAAGCAGCAAATTCAAACATTTTGAAATTTCTGAAATTCCAGCTACAGTTTGCAGACACTATCCAAAATAATTTGGATAACTTTTGATGTCCCACTCCTCAACACCATGTTCACCAATTTTCAGATTGTTCAGGCCATTGCCGTTGTTCTGGGAAGAGTTTGTAAAAGCACGACATTTGGAAAAACTCCTGAGTCATAAAAATGTTGATCCAATATGGCCGACATTTGGTTACCGTGATTTTTTGACTTGTCTTGTCACCATCTACTTCTCCACCAAATGTCACGATTCTACCATCAGATTTTTTGGGGGGTTATTTCTTCTTTCAATGCATTTTTTGTTCATTTGACTTTTTGTCAAAGTTCACTGGGTGAAAAGAAGAAGGGTTGGTCCGGAGAAGAAGAAGAAAGAAGAAGAAAGAAGAAGAAAAAAGAAAGAAGAAGAAATAGAAGAAGAAAGAAGAAGAAAGAAGAAAGATGCCAAAACAATGTTTACCAATTTTCAAATATCATAAACTATACATTTTCGGAAAGCGTGTGGGTTCCTGGTCACTGAAGGGCACTTTTGTTATTTTTTCAGTGACTGATCTCCTCCTGTTCTCTCCCTTCTCCTATTCTCTTTCTTTTAAACATATTGTTTCATGAATGAGCATCATACCTCAGCACCCAGGGCCACCCCGCACCCAGAACTAACCCGCACCCAGAGCTAACCCGCACCCAGAGCTAACCCGCACCCAGATAGCACCCAAAGCTAACCCGCACCCAGAGCTAACCCGCACCCAGAGCCACCCCACACCCAGAACTAACCCGCACCCAGAGCTAACCCGCACCCAGAGCTAACCCGCACCCAGAGCTAACCCGCACCCAGAGCTAACCCGCACCCAGAGCCACCACGCACCCAGAACTAACCCGCACCCAGAGCTAACCCGCACCCAGAGCTAACCCGCACCCAGAGCCACCCCGCACCCAGAACTAACCCGCACCCAGAGCTAACCCGCACCCAGAGCTAACCCGCACCCAGAGCTAACCCGCACCCAGAGCTAACCCGCACCCAGAGCTAACCCGCACCCAGAGCCAGCCCGCACCCAGGGCCGCCCCGCACCCATGGCCACCCTGCACCCAGGGCCATCCCGCACCCAGAGCCACCCCACACCCAGAGCAACCCCGCACCCAGAGCCACCCCGCACCCAGAGCTAACCCGCACCCAGAGCCACCCCGTACCCAGAGCTAACCCGCACCCAGAGCCACCCCGCACCTAGAGCCACACTGCACCCAGGGCAACCCCGCACCCAGAGCCACTCCACACCAAGGGCCACCCTGCACCAAGGGCCACCCTGCACCCAGGGCCACCCTGCACCCAGGGCCACCCTGCACCGCCAACCTTACCCTTTCAAGAACCTCTGCCCTCTGCTGTTTAGCTGTCTCTGGGGTTAAATTCATACCCTGGAGCTGAAACAACAGGATCACAGCCCTAGCACTTACACTCAATAGACACTGACCTACTTTGTTGGATTATGCGCTTGGAAAAGACGGATCGTCTGCCCTGATGCCAGCGATGAAAACGATCTAATGGTCTAACTGCTGTGTTAATCTGTCAGCATGCGTGGGTTATTCGTTTCTCATTATGGGAATGCAGTTGTGCTGATGAGATTAGGCCCAGCTCTGGCTCGCTTTCCTTTTACGACCTCTCTGTGACTCAAACCATCTGGCCGCACGCTTGTTTGTTTGTTTGTGCCCGCTCATGAGCCTGGGTCGCAATGCTAGGTCAGCCGTGCATGCTTGAGTACAATTAAAGCTAACAAGGAAGCAATAGCAAATGTGATAGCATGCCCTGGTGCTAGGCTAACTCCTAGAAAGATGCTAAGACTGCAGCATTTATGGTACATAAATCAGATAGGCAGGCAAATTATAATTGTTGTTTTCATGATTTGTTTGTGTGGGTAAAGGTGCACTGTGTACCTTTTCTTTCTTTTTCAATTCAATTTATTTTTGTAACTCCCAAAATCAGTTTCCTGGAAGGGCGGCAGTGAAAAGCAGATTAAACAATGTTCACAGGAAATTAGCAAATGTCCAAGCATCCCCTTTCCTTAGACCCTCCTTCTGCAGGAATAACTACAAAACTCTTTGGGAGAAATCTTGGTTGGATTTTAATTTCTTATTATGCTTAGGAATTTTTTTATCTTATTTTCTTAATGAAGCGTCATGCCAGGTTCCAAACAACACAATAGTGCACTACACCAATTAACAAATGTGTTGGGTCCTAGTCTTGGTCAACCGTTAGTGCAAAGGTCACAAAGTGTGGCCCTGGGGCCTTCAGAGGGCCGACCTCCCTGCTCTCTGGCCTTTCATATAACAGCTACCATATTTGGAGATTTGGAGATAATTGCATCTTGTATACACAGATTTCTGTTATAAAATTATGAATGGGTATAGGCCTTTATTATTGCAGAGCATATACTGCAGGTCTTAGCCTATTCAACTTATTCCAAAAGCCATACGATGTAATCCTTCTTTTGGTTGTATACTGAACCTCCAAAGAAAATGAGCCCAGGGAATCAGTGCATTGTTTATTTGTTGGTCACACGAACCTGGATATTTTACAGAAATCAAACTACTTTTTATTCTCAATTTAAACCAACGGAATTCAAATTGAATAACCCTAACACATAAAACACATAAACATGACACGTCAATGTGAACAAAAATAATTGAGGTGGAACATAGACATTCTCAGTGTTGTATCAATGCCTTTGTGTGCATATGCATTTGACTTTCAGCTGGATAAGTACCTCTGCATGTTCTTTTCTTTCAAAGTAAATTAGCGCCCTTGGCTGCTGGTACATCCAATTTGAACAATCAGAATATCTTTTTCTGCTCCATTACACCACCACCAGGGGGCACTTGTTTCCTCAAGCCGGCCATGTTGTGCAAATTGCCACAGAGGTAATACATGTATTCAGCAGAGGGATTAGCATTATTCTCTGTACTAACAATCCTGAGTCTGATAATGCTGTGTGTCAGATGATGAAAGCACAGCCTCACACACACACACGCACGCACACACACACACACACACACACATACACACAGGTTTCTATGCTTGATGAGGAGCCACTTATTAATCATCATTAATTATTATTAGAGGTTCTAGAGGCATGACAAAAAAAGTGACCACCGAGGCTGGTATCGGTGATGCCCGTAGTGATCGGAGCACTTGGGTCAGTGACCCCCAAACTGGAGGAATGACCCCCAAACTGGAGGAATGGCTTGAGCAGATCCAGGAAAAACATCATACATCTCGGTCCAGAAAAGTGCAGGAACAGCAAAGATCCTGAAGAACCCTCGAGCTAAATATATATATATATGTGTGAAACAACTGAAAATATGTCTTATATTCTAGGTTCTTCAAAGCAGCCACCTTTTGCTTTGATTACTGCTTCGCACACTCTTGGTATTCTCTTGATGAGCTTCAAGAGGTCGTTACCTGAAATGGTCTTCCATCAGTCTTGAAGGAAGACTGATGGTTGGCCCTTTTGCCTTCACTCTGCAGTGTGTGTCCAAACCTTTGGTCTGTACTATATACATATACATATATATACATACATACACATACATATATATATACTATTTCCATACCAATCATAATGATGGTAATAAGAGGTGGATTCATTCGAGTAGGACTGTGTAGGACCTCACTGAAGGCCCAGGCCCCAGACCCACGGCCCGCCACTGAATCTCTTAGATATCTAGATGTGGTATTTCATAGAGACCTATCAACAGGTCTGGATTATAACCCTCTTTTTATTATAATAAAAAAAGATATCTTGAAAAAAAAATGGAACCTTATCTCCTACATAAGTCAAAGGATTGAAACTATAAATATTAATGTTTTGCCCAGGTTTCTCCATCTATTCCAGACTCTTCCGATTTACATCCCCAACCGGCTGTTTGATGAGCAATCTCAAGATTTATATGGCAAGAAAAAAATCCCCGTATCCATTTCAAAACTTTACAACTATCAAAAGCAAAAGGAGGCTGGGGTTTACCTTCTTTGAAAAATTACTTTATTTCAGCTCAGATCAGAGCGCTGCTGAATACCCAGATTGAAAAACCCAGAATATGAAGCTCAATGGAAACATATTGAGATTAACGTTGTGCCGGGGGTTCCTGTACAGGCCTTACTGGCAGATGACAGATGACAGAGTCATTGGGAGGGAGTTAAGAGTCCCTGGGAGAAATCTGTTCTTCCAACATGGAAGGAGCAACAACAGGACAACAAAAGCTATAAAGGTCCTTTACCAGATTGTAAATGAGAATCATTTGAAGAACTTTGATGAGTTGAAAGAATCCTTTGGCTTAGAGAAACAGGAATTGTATATGTATTTTACAAATAAGGAGTTATTATAAGAAAGTATATGTGCATCTCAGTGGAGAACCACAGGATCACATGTTTGGAGAGAATTCTGTTGGAAAAGTGTGTTTCTCGTTTCTTCATAAGCCCATGTCAAAGTGCCCATTACTCACAGGGAAATGCAGACTGTTGGAGAGGATGTGGCAGCAGGAGGCAAACCACTATCATGTGTTTTGGGATTGTCCTGTTGTTAAAAAGTTTTGGAGGGAGATCAATAAAGCTTAACAGAAGTTCTCTGATGACTCTGCCATCATCGGACTCATCACGGACGACGACGATGTGGAGTACAGAGGACTGGAGCAGGACTTTGTGGACTGGTGTCAGCGGAACCACCTCCTCATCAACGCGGGGAAGACCAAGGAGATGGTGGTGGACTTCCGCAGACGCCACCCCACTGCCCCCTCACCAGTGAACATCCAGGGACGGGACATTGAGAGAGTGACTCATACAAGTACCTGGTGTGCTATCTCTGGAGCATCCTCCCAAAAAATGGATGATATAAAATGCATCGACACTCAAGGACCGGACTGACCGGTCATTCGTAAAATAGAAACGATTGCATTTGACTTCATTTGAAAATTCACACATTTGACATACTGTGGACTAAATGGGACATTCAATCTGTCATGATTGTTTTCTTTTTCTATTTTTTCATTTTTCATGTATCACTATAGATCATGGTATCTGCTCAGACAGCATTAAATGCCAGTGAGAAAAAATGAATAGTCTTAGGTAATTATATAAAATATTCAATAGATTTTGATTGGTCATCTCTAATGTGGAGGGGGAGGTTGTTCCACAATTTGGAAGCTGCAATTGAGAAGTCTCTTATCCCCTCTGCTCACAAGCCTGGAGCGTGACACCTCCAGCAGCAGCTGGTCAGCAGACATCAGGGCTCTAGCCGGTGAAGAACTCATGGCTCTGGAGGTGCAGACCTCAGGGCCTCGGGGCCTCGGGGATCTGGCAGGTCAGGCTCAGACAAATAAAGAGGGGCAGTGCTAACAAGACAGTTAAAGACAATAATCAAAACCTTAAAATTTATTCTGAAATGGACCGGAAGCCAAATTACAGAAGCTAAGACATGTGCTGGTACTTTTTGTGTCCATGCAGCTGATTTTTGCGACAACAAGAAGACCGATCCAAACTTATGTATGAGGCAACATTCAACATAATGAAAGTGTTGAATGGAATTATTGTTTGTCAAGTCATAATCATGTGTAATGTCATAATAACAGCAGATATTTTGAATGCTAATTTATCAATGTTTTGATTTATTTTTTCCCTGCTATCAATTAAAGATTAATTCACACATAAATTGATATCATCTCTCCAAAACACTCACAGCAATTAACTATTTGTCCAGCTTGCAAGTTATTTAAAAGCGATTAAAATCTTGTACCTTTAGGTTCAAATAGAAAACTCCAGGGGGCTCATGAAATATTAGTGAGAGGAAAAGCATGATGCATCTTTTAACATGTTCAGTCACTCCAGAGTGCAGCGCCTACAACTGTCATGTCCGCTCTAAATCAAGCCCCACACAGCTACAGCAAGAGTACAAGACCATCAGCTCACTGTGCGGCGTGTAACAGAGCTAACGACTTTGCTTGTGTGTAACAGAGCTGACGACTGCGCTTGTGTGTAACAGAGCTGACGACTGCGCTTGTGTGTAACAGAGCTGACGACTGCGCTTGTGTGTAACAGAGCTGACGACTGCGCTTGTGTGTAACAGAGCTGACGACTGCGCTTGTGTGTAACAGAGCTAACGACTTTGCTTGTGTGTAACAGAGCTGACGACTTTGCTTGTGTGTAACAGAGCTGACGACTGCGCTTGTGTGTAACAGAGCTGACGACTGCGCTTGTGTGTAACAGAGCTGACGACTGCGCTTGTGTGTAACAGAGCTGACGACTGCGCTTGTGTGTAACAGAGCTGACGACTGCGCTTGTGTGTAACAGAGCTGACGACTGCGCTTGTGTGTAACAGAGCTGACGACTGCGCTTGTGTGTAACAGAGCTGACGACTGCGCTTGTGTGTAACAGAGCTGACGACTGCGCTTGTGTGTAACAGAGCTGACGACTGCGCTTGTGTGTAACAGAGCTGACGAGTGCGCTTGTGTGTAACAGAGCTGACGACTTTGCTTGTGTGTAACAGAGCTGACGACTGCGCTTGTGTGTAACAGAGCTGACGACTGCGCTTGTGTGTAACAGAGCTGACGACTGCGCTTGTGTGTAACAGAGCTGACGACTGCGCTTGTGTGTAACAGAGCTGACGACTGCGCTTGTGTGTAACAGAGCTGACGACTGCGCTTGTGTGTAACAGAGCTGACGACTGCGCTTGTGTGTAACAGAGCTGACGACTGCGCTTGTGTGTAACAGAGCTGACGACTGCGCTTGTGTGTAACAGAGCTGACGACTTTGCTTGTGTGTAACAGAGCTGACGACTGCGCTTGTGTGTAACAGAGCTGACGACTGCGCTTGTGTGTAACAGAGCTGACGATGAGGTAGATGTATTTAGTCGCAGATTGTATATACAAAAGCAGAAAGCCAACATGGAGCATAAAGTGATGTTAAACACAAATAAATCATGTTATCGGCCTCTTCAAATTAACAGAAATGTATCACCATGTGACCACAATCCTACGCTGGTGGCTCCATCTCTCATGTTGTTCAGTGTTTTTCATCTTCTTGAGGAGCATCTCTGCTTCTCCTGGTGTTCTGAGCATGTGTTTTTTACCTTCAAAAGTCACCAGAAGAGACGCCGGGAAAGAGAACCCATGTCTCAGTTTTCTCCTCCTGAGTTCATCACTGATCAGGTGGAACTTTTGCTGTTGTTGACGAACCTCGTATGGAATATCTGGAGCAAAGAGGACGCGCTTGCCTTTGTACTGGACGTCTCCTTTAACCCTTGCGGCCTTCAAAACACGTTCCTTCACGCGATTGTTACGAAACCTCATTATCACGCCTTGTGGTTTATCAGCTGCTGGTCTTGGTTTGCACAGACGATGTGCTCTTTCGTTTGTGATGGGAGGTCCTCAACTCCAGAGTCTGAGATGATCTCAGGTATCCGAGTCTTGGACTCTAAATCCAGGATCTTTTTCGCATATTGTTGTTCTTCGACTCCAGCGTTGTCATCCTGGCCTTTACTCTCTGCAGATCGTTGTGCTCAGATTACTCCCCCTGTTTTCAGCTCAGCGGCAACTGCAGCGGATAGGGCCGGATCTATGGCAGCTATAGTTTCAGCTTTAAGAGACTCCTTATCACGCTGCATTTTGCGTCTTACACATTATGAGCAATAACTGATGGTGCGATGTAAAGATGTCATGAGAATCTGGGCTGGTGGAACCCCATTTCTCTGGCGGGGAGGTTTTGCGGTTCTCCGTGTCAGGTTTGCTAGCCATGTTAGCCTCGTTATCTTCATTAGCTTGTGATGCGGGCTGTTTTCCAATGCGGCCGTGGACCGTGAGCTTTGTTTGTTTTGGTCCCGTAGTGTTACCAGACTTGTGCCTTCCTTGTTTATGCATCCCTTGTACTTCTTCTTTGATTTTAAAGCCACGTTTTGCAGCAGCGGTGTGGATACATCAGCTCAAAGCGCCGCCATAAACGGAAGTTACCACTGATAAAGACTTTTGGATCAGTCGCAGCTGAACTCAGGACCTTTCTTGGTTGTGTGTTGAGGAATTAATTTGTTGTGCTGTGTTGAGTTGAAATGTCCTTTATTTCCCTTGCCATTAGCAAACAAGTGAGCTAACTCTGCACTGTGGAAAAACTGCTTTCAGTTTAAATTTTACCGTTTTAAGCTCCATGGACAAAGCAAACAAACAAAGAAACACGGAATGTTTCGAATCAAATATCACTTCATAACCTCTATTGTATTTTAGAAAGTTACTGCAACATTGCAATGATTTAAATTTTACATTCAGTTAAATCTGACAACATTACAATTAATGCCAAAATATCTAATTGAAGTATAAACATTGGTAAAACTTCTGTAGACATATTTTTTATTTAATTATATATACATAACACACACGCATATACATGTTTACACATACACACATATACATACATACAGACATACCGTATTTTCCGGACTATAAGTCGCACCTTTTTTCACACCTCGTTTTGGCCGGGCTAAGACTTATACTTATATTATACAACAAAGCCCGACCCCTGGACTGTTGAAGCCCGACCCCTGGACTGTTGGAGCCCGACCCCTGGACTGTTGGAGCCTGACCCCTGGACTGTTGGAGCCCGACCCCTGGACTGTTGGAGCCCGACCCCTAGACTGTTGGAGCCTGACCCCTGGACTGTTGGAGCCCGACCCCTGGACTGTTGGAGCCTGACCCCTGGACTGTTGAAGCCTGACCCCTGGACTGTTGGAGCCCGACCCCTGGACTGTTGAAGCCCGACCCCTGGACTGTTGAAGCCCGACCCCTGGATTGTTGAAGCCCGACCCCTGGACTGTTGAAGCCTGACCCCTGGACTGTTGAAGCCTGATCCCTGGACTGTTGAAGCCTGACCCCTGGACTGTTGAAGCCTGACCCCTGGACTGTTGAAGCCTGACCCCTGGACTGTTGAAGCTTGACCCCTGGACTGTTGAAGCCTGACCCCTGGACTGTTGAAGCCTGACCCCTGGACTGTTGAAGCCCGACCCCTGGACTGTTGAAGCCCGACCCCTGGACTGTTGAAGCCCGACCCCTGGACTGTTGAAGCCCGACCCCTGGACTGTTGGAGCCCGACCCCTGGACTGATTGAAGCCCGACCCTGGACTGTTGAAGCGGACTGTTGAAGCCTGACCCCTGGACTGTTGAAGCCTGACCCCTGGACTGTTGGAGCCCGACCCCTGGACTGTTGAAGCCCGACCCCTGGACTGTTGAAGCCCGACCCCTGGACTGTTGAAGCCCGACCCCTGGACTGTTGGAGCCCGACCCCTGGACTGTTGAAGCCCGACCCCTGGACTGTTGAAGCCCGACCCCTGGACTGTTGAAGCCTGACCCCTGGACTGTTGGAGCCCGACCCCTGGA
The DNA here is from genome assembly GCF_026437365.1 of Eucyclogobius newberryi. Classification (NCBI taxonomy): domain Eukaryota; kingdom Metazoa; phylum Chordata; class Actinopteri; order Gobiiformes; family Gobiidae; genus Eucyclogobius; species Eucyclogobius newberryi. Next base: position 38,482,428 of record NW_027316389.1, on the reverse strand, counting down.
CTGTTGAAGCCCGACCCCTGGACTGTTGAAGCGGACTGTTGAAGCGTGACCCCTGGACTGTTGAAGCGTGACCCCTGGACTGTTGAATCTTGACCCCTGGACTGTTGGAGCCTGACCCCTGGACTGTTGAAGCCTGACCCCTGGACCGTTGGAGCCTGACCCCTGGACTGTTGAAGCCTGACCCCTGGACTGTTGAAACCTGACCCCTGGACTGTTGAAGCCCGACCCCTGGACTGTTGGAGCCCGACCCCTGGACTGTTGGAGCCTGACCCCTGGACTGTTGAAGCCTGACCCCTGGACTGTTGGAGCCCGACCCCTGGACTGTTGAAGCCCGACCCCTGGACTATTGAAGCCCGACCCCTGGACTGTTGAAGCCCGACCCCTGGACTGTTGGAGCCCGACCCCTGGACTGTTGAAGCCCGAACCCTGGACTGTTGGAGCCCGACCCCTAGACTGTTGGAGCCTGACCCCTGGACTGTTGGAGCCCGACCCCTGGACTGTTGGAGCCTGACCCCTGGACTGTTGAAGCCTGACCCCTGGACTGTTGGAGCCCGACCCCTGGACTGTTGAAGCCCGACCCCTGGACTGTTGAAGCCCGACCCCTGGATTGTTGAAGCCCGACCCCTGGACTGTTGAAGCCTGACCCCTGGACTGTTGAAGCCTGATCCCTGGACTGTTGAAGCCTGACCCCTGGACTGTTGAAGCCTGACCCCTGGACTGTTGAAGCCTGACCCCTGGACTGTTGAAGCTTGACCCCTGGACTGTTGAAGCCTGACCCCTGGACTGTTGAAGCCTGACCCCTGGACTGTTGAAGCTTGACCCCTGGACTGTTGAAGCCTGACCCCTGGACTGTTGAAGCCTGACCCCTGGACTGTTGAAGCCTGACCCCTGGACTGTTGGAGCCCGACCCCTGGACTGTTGAAGCCCGACCCCTGGACTGTTGAAGCCCGACCCCTGGACTGTTGGAGCCCGACCCCTGGACTGATTGAAGCCCGACCCTGGACTGTTGAAGCGGACTGTTGAAGCCTGACCCCTGGACTGTTGAAGCCTGACCCCTGGACTGTTGGAGCCCGACCCCTGGACTGTTGAAGCCCGACCCCTGGACTGTTGAAGCCCGACCCCTGGACTGTTGAAGCCCGACCCCTGGACTGTTGGAGCCCGACCCCTGGACTGTTGAAGCCCGACCCCTGGACTGTTGAAGCCCGACCCCTGGACTGTTGAAGCCCGACCCCTGTGTTGTGTTGCCCGACCCCGACTGTTGAAGCGGACTGTTGAAGCCTGACCCCTGGACTGTTGAAGCCTGACCCCTGGACTGTTGGAGCCCGACCCCTGGACTGTTGAAGCGGACTGTTGAAGCGTGACCCCTGGACTGTTGAAGCGTGACCCCTGGACTGTTGAATCTTGACCCCTGGACTGTTGGAGCCTGACCCCTGGACTGTTGAAGCCTGACCCCTGGACCGTTGGAGCCTGACCCCTGGACTGTTGAAGCCTGACCCCTGGACTGTTGAAACCTGACCCCTGGACTGTTAGAGCCTGACCCCTGGACTGTTAGAGCCTGACCCCTGGACTGTTAGAGCCTGACCCCTGGACTGTTGAAGCCTGACCCCTGGACTGTTGAAGCCTGACCCCTGGACTGTTGAAGCCTGACCCCTGGACTGTTGAAGCTTGACCCCTGGACTGTTGAAGCCTGACCCCTGGACTGTTGAAGCCTGACCCCTGGACTGTTGAAGCTTGACCCCTGGACTGTTGAAGCCTGACCCCTGGACTGTTGAAGCCTGACCCCTGGACTGTTGAAGCCTGACCCCTGGACTGTTGGAGCCCGACCCCTGGACTGTTGAAGCCCGACCCCTGGACTGTTGAAGCCCAACCCCTGGACTGTTGGAGCCCGACCCCTGGACTGATTGAAGCCCGACCCTGGACTGTTGAAGCGGACTGTTGAAGCCTGACCCCTGGACTGTTGAAGCCTGACCCCTGGACTGTTGGAGCCCGACCCCTGGACTGTTGAAGCCCGACCCCTGGACTGTTGAAGCCCGACCCCTGGACTGTTGAAGCCCGACCCCTGGACTGTTGGAGCCCGACCCCTGGACTGTTGAAGCCCGACCCCTGGACTGTTGAAGCCCGACCCCTGGACTGTTGAAGCCCGACCCCTGTGTTGTGTTGCCCGACCCCGACTGTTGAAGCGGACTGTTGAAGCCTGACCCCTGGACTGTTGAAGCCTGACCCCTGGACTGTTGAAGCCCGACCCCTGGACTGTTGAAGCCCGACCCCTGGACTGTTGAAGCCCGACCCCTGTGTTGTGTTGCCCGACCCCGACTGTTGAAGCGGACTGTTGAAGCCTGACCCCTGGACTGTTGAAGCCCGACCCCTGGACTGTTGAAGCGGACTGTTGAAGCGTGACCCCTGGACTGTTGAAGCGTGACCCCTGGACTGCTGAATCTTGACCCCTGGACTGTTGGAGCCTGACCCCTGGACTGTTGAAGCCTGACCCCTGGACCGTTGGAGCCTGACCCCTGGACTGTTGAAGCCTGACCCCTGGACTGTTGAAACCTGACCCCTGGACTGTTAGAGCCTGACCCCTGGACTGTTAGAGCCTGACCCCTGGACTGTTAGAGCCTGACCCCTGGACTGTTAGAGCCTGACCCCTGGCGGTCACTCAGAGTCAAAAAATTGCAAAATGTAGATTTTTTTTTTTTGCCTTCAAAGTAAAAAAATAAGAAGTTTCCTACCGACCGATTCACTTGAAAAATGTTGGGTCGGGTTACAGCAAACAGACAATTTCTTTGGGGTAGCCTTATATACTTATTCTCCGGAGCAACTTATATGTGATATCATTTGTATATATTATTTGTTATTTTCACACTCATTTCATACTCGGTTCAACTTGTATGTTTTTTTTCTTCTCTATTATGTATTTTTTGGCTGGTGCGACTTATACTACGGTGCGACTTATAGTCCGGAAAACATGGTATATATACACACACACACACATACACACACACACACACACATACACACACACACACACAAACATATATACACACACACACACACACACAAACATATATACACACACACACACAAACATATATGCACACACACACACACACACACACAAACATATATACACACACACACACACACACACACACAAACATATATACACATACACATACATGCATACATATATCAATCAGATTAATTCATTTGATAGAATCTTTAATTTGTTGTTTTCTGTTGAATGACATGCTTCCCAGACTCTGAAATGCCAGTCCGTTGGGCTGAGCGGCTCTAGCAGTTGCTCTTGCACTTCGTGTGAAGGTGCAGAGTCTGGAGCACTCGGGCGTTAAGTGGGTCACTATACTGCTGACCCAGACAGGGGTCGGCCCCCGGGGGTCAGGGGCCATTCAGGCATGAGGTGCCAACAGAGCGCTCCGATGTCACCCCCAGTCAGGTGGCTGAGTGGGCCCCTGGTTCAGCCCCTTGGTTTGAGGGCACACAAATCACACACAGTTTTACACGAGGTAAAATGACTTGGGTTTAATTATCTAATTTCCTCTCTCAGTTTAAGTTTGAAACAAAAACTTAAAACATGTAGATCAGAGAGGCTAAACAACTAAACTAAACACAGGCTCAATGTTCAGAATTTGAGCCCTGTAGTTATTTCTACAGGGGTTCTTGGGACAAAAAAGATCCATACACTGCCCTGGGGCCCTCAGGGGTCATACTCTCCTTCTGACAAATGTAGACAACAGCTAACTCACAAAATGTGTTCACTAACAGGACTGGAGTTTGTTTATTATACTTGTTTTTTCATGAAATCATCTTTAAGTGCTGCGCGGTGGTTAAGGCCCAGCACACGTACCTCAGGCTCCAGGTGCAGCCGGTCATGAGTTTGAATCCTCCCTTCTCTCTCAGGGAGGACATACATTACTTTCCTGTCAATAAAGCCTACGGGCACAAAATCTGAAAAAACAAACTTTAAACTGTTAGGTTTTCTTGATCATGAACATAGCCGCTCGTCATTGCCTGATGTTGTCACATGTCTGTAGTTTCCTCAGCCAATGGGACAACCCGGCTTTGACCTAGTTACTCACTCGACACTCACTTGACTTTAAACACAACACTGGCACGATGGACGGTAAATGTTTCTGTATTATTATGAAGAAAAGCCTGTTCGATGGACATCTAGTCTTCATAATGTGTTAGGGTAAAATAATCATACTTTTAATTATGTGATATATATATTACAGTGTTACTGTGCTTATGGTCAGTGCAGGTAGGACAGACGTACAAAGTACTACAAGTCAGATCTGTTTAAATATAAGTGAGGCTACTGCTTGGTAAAGAAGCATGGTAAATTAAACTAAAAGCAGAGATTCATTGCGTTTGTCCAGGTAGAACCATCAGAGGAGCAGCTGCTTTTAAGTTTGTCTCGCAATATTAGGGCAGGATAATGAATTTGGGTGGCCTTTGTGACCTCGGACAGTGGATGCTGCAGACTGGAACATCCCCATCGATCGCGGGAGAGCGCACTGCGGCTCCACGCGCTTATCTCGTCATTAAGAGATCTTTGGTGACGAGGGGCTTTTAATTAGATGACAATCATTGTTAGCGATGCAGCGTGTACAGAGGAGCCCGTCTCAGAGTTGGCAGTGATAAATCTCACCGTCACCTTACACCAACAGACTCAAAATGAATATATTTGTGAATGTTTGTAGCACGGTCAAGTGAAATAAAACAAAGATGGAGTTGGTTGCAGTTGGTACAATTAGTCATGGTTTAAAGATAGACTTTGAATAAAAGCAAATAAAATAAACCCAATTGAAATCATTGCATGTCTTTATTTATTTTTATTTTATTCAGCCAAGATAAAAACTCATTGAGATTAAAGATCTCTTTGCAAGAGCATCGTGCGGCACAAAGGCACAATAATAACACACAACTCATAGTCAATCAGCCAAGTGTGTGTTAAATAAAGCTTTTGCAGTTTGATAGCTTTGTAAGCATCTATTTTCAATTTATTCCAACTTTTAAAAATACAGTAATATTGTATTTATATATTTTTTCTTTATATTAATTATCTCTTATATGCATTCACATTTTATTTCCGGAGTGGATCCTGTACTACCTCAAAAACCGACCCCAGTTAGTGAGAGCCCGAGACTGTGTGTCTGACACTCGGACCTGCAGTGCGGCAGTGTGTGGGACCTGCAGTGTGGGACCTGCAGTGTGTGGGACCTGTGTGGGACCTGCAGTGTGTGGGACCTGCAGTGTGGGACCTGCAGTGTGGGGGACCTGCAATGTGTGGGACCTGCAGTGTGTGGGACCTGCAGTGTGTGGGACCTGCAGTGTGGGGGACCTGCAGTGTGTGGGACCTGCAGTGTGTGGGACCTGCAGTGTGTGGGACCTGCAGTGTGGGGGACCTGCAGTGTGGGACCTGCAGTGTGGGACCTGCAGTGTGTGGGACCTGCAGTGTGGGGGACCTGCAGTGTGTGGGACCTGCAGTGTGTGGGACCTGCAGTGTGTGGGACCTGCAGTGTGGGGGACCTGCAGTGTGGGACCTGCAGTGTGGGACCTGCAGTGTGTGGGACCTGCAGTGTGGGGGACCTGCAGTGTGGGGGACCTGCAGTGTGGGGGAGCTGCAGTGTGGGGGACCTGCTGTGTGGGCGCCCCAGGGCACCGTCCTCGCGCCCTTTCTCTTCACCCTTTACACTGCAGACTTCAGACATGACACGGACAGCTGTGTCCTGCAGAAGTTCTCTGATGACTCTGCCATCATCGGACTCATCACGGGCGACGACGATGTGGAGTACAGAGGACTGGCGCAGGACTTTGTGGACTGGTGTCAGCGGAACCACCTCCTCATCAACGCGGGGAAGACCAAGGAGATGGTGGTGGACTTCCACAGAGGCCACGCCCCCCTCACCAGTGAAAACCCAACAATAAAAACACAAAAAACTTAAACTTAAAAACAGTGAGCATTACATTATACAACAATATACAGTCAAATCAGTCCCTAAAACAAAAGCAATTAAAAGGCTCGACTAAATAAAAAGGTTTTGAGCTGACCCTT